>NC_136985.1:16104964-16123121 GCF_032717465.1 Coenobita brevimanus
CCCCCGGCCATTTCACTGCCCTGCTTCCAGCTCACATTCCCATATCTCATATACCTCTCCACTCCCTCTCTCCATCTCATCCTTGGCCTCCCCCTCCCTCTCCCCCTTTCCACCTCACTCACATACACTCTCCTCGTCAGTCTCTCACTCTCCATTCTCTCCACATGGCCAAACCACCTCAGTGTGTTTCTCCTAACGCTTCCTATCGCATCCACACCACAACGCACCTTCTCTTGTGCATTTGTCAGTCTGTCTCTCCATGTGACTCCACAGGCTCCTCTCAAATAACTCATTTCCACTGCTCTCAAGAACAAAAATGAACTTGTACATTAGTGAAATAGTACACTAGTAAACTAGGTAATACACTGATACACTATGTAACTGATGAACTGGGGTAGAAGGAAAAGGTGTAACTAATGAACGGTTTTATTAGTGAGTTAAGGAACACACAAAATAATGGCCTAGTACACTAATGAAATGGTAACGTTGGCAACGGATATACTATACCTTTTTTACTCTAACTTGGCCTAAAACTGCCATCTGTCCATCTTCATTACTGGTTGTAGCAAGAGATTAACAGCACAGTATGATGCTAGTCATGAAGAAGTGCTACGGAAGGGATGTAGGGCCATAGTATTGCCTTATTCTGCGTGGAATAAACCGCAAAAGGACGAGAATCTGTGCCAAGTTAAGGTAAAGGGAGTATAGTGAAGTAGGAAAATAATGAAGTGTTAAATAAATGGCAGGACAAGTTGTGGTAGGGTGTTAGGCAGGAGAGACTTTACTGGGTCAAGATACAGTGTGAAAACACAGGCTAATAAACTGGTATGTAGGAGGATACCCAGGCAGGTTCACATACTGTACTCTGGGTAAGGCATACTCTTTGTTGTATAGCAACACAGGTATCACAGGCAAGGCAAAAACTCACATTTCACAATCTGCCAACGATTATTTTTTGTTGGAAAAAAGTTTGTACCAGACTCAGCCTGCCTTTGGTCTGGTGGTGGGAGGTATTGAAGAAGTATGCGGGAGATGCTTTGGCAAAACTGATAGAATGTTGTTGCTGTTGTTGTTCCTGTCCGTTGGTCTGTGTGGCCGAGCAGTGCCATCGACCACAAGCAAGTAGCCGCCGTCCTGGAGCAGACTGCAACTAGCTAGGACTACACAAGGTTCGTAACCTGGCGTGGTGCAGGGCAAATGGGTAAGGGATAGCCGCCAAGAGGATCAGCTTTGTATAGAGGTATGTAGGAGCAGTATCTCAGGCCAGAATTTGACAACTTGGCAAATGAGGAAGATCTCCCCGCCGGAGTGTTGTGCCAGGCCAGCTACCGCGCCTTGGCCCCACAACACTGCCATAGTAGCACCTCTCTGCACCACCCTAACCTACTACCTTGTTGATGCCGTAATCACCATACAACTTGACCTAAAACCACACCTTAACATTATCCATCTGTCTGTCTCACTGTCTGTCTTTATGTCTGTTTATCTGTTAGTCAGTCTATATGTCTATGTATATGTCTGTGTCTACCTATCTACTGATCTGTAGATAGATGGATAGACAGACAGATATTAGCATGGATACCTGTCGTTACTGGGGTAAAAACAGAAAATGCTGTCCATGCATACCAACGTTGCCTGTAATCATCACTAGGACAATCACCACTACCACATCCCCGCTGTCACCGTGCACGTTAGTACTGTGATCACCACCACTACCACACCTACCTCTACCACCACCACAACCATCATCCCTGCCTCTACCACCACCACAACAACCATCATACCTGCCTCTACCACCACAACAACAACCATCATCCCCGCCTCTACTACCACAACAATCATCATCCCTGCCTCTACCACCACAACAACCATCATCCCTGCCTCTACCACCACAACAACCATCATCCCTGCCTCTACCACCACCACAACCACCATCACTGCCTCTACCACCACCACAACAACCATCATCCCTGCCTCTACCATCACAACAACCATCATCCCTGCCTCTACTACCACAACAACCACCACCCCTGCCTCTACCACCACAACAACCACCATCCCTGCTTCTACCACAACAACAACCACCATCATCCCTGCCTCCATCATCACTGGGTATAATGTCAATGTTAAGGGCAGACAGAGTTTTGCATTATGTACACATATATTGACCCGTTTCTCATCTTTGTATTATTTGCTGACCAGTTGTTATAATGTTAAGATGTATTCAGTGTATGAGTTGCAGTATTGGCAGCAGAAATAACCAGTGAATGTCCAAGAGGAAATGCATTACTAATAGTGAAGATTATTACAGCAATGGTGGAAGACAATTTACATAGTCAAGTTGGTGAAGTGTAACTGTTCCTGTAACAACAAAAGATTTTGAACTTTTAGTCTTGCAGTTAAGAGACAACTTTGTTTAACTTAGGAGTGCCCCCCCAGGGTACATCCTGCCTGCCGGGGCAGCAGCATGGGATCTCACCGTGTGTAAAAATTACTCGTAGTTGGCGTTGGCGTGTACCTCGGTGTACACAGAGGCAGGCCTTGGAGATTTCATTCTGCCTAAAACCTCGGCGGGATGGCCGTCAACCACCGCGATTTTTTTTTTTTTTTCCATGTAAAATAAACCCTGCCAGCCACACCTTGTTATGTTTATAGGAAATTTAGAATATGGTGTAGAGGCTGCCCTGCTCCCTGATCCAGGTGTAAATAGGCCTCTTCATGGGTCCAGTCCTGGCCAAAACCTGTACACGTCTACCTTCCCGCAAAATTTCGTTTTCCTAAGTATAAAAGAAAAAAACTTTCGGAGGACACTGAGGACCAGCTCAAGAATTCTCTCTCTCTCTCTCTCTCTCTCTCTCTCTCTCTCTCTCTCTCTCTCTCTCTAATATATTTGCATTCACAGATACATGCGTACACATGTAGCACTGTCCTCAATACAGAAGTAACTTACTGTACATAGAACTTAAAAAATAAACAAGACACAGCCAACACAAAGGCTAATGCATTGGTCCACTCTTGCTCTCTTTCTGTAATCAACTTTTTTACAACCACAGTCAGGGCTAATTATTCCCATACATTTTGTGAAGGTGTTGGCAACAGCACTAACCTAAGGCGTGAAATGTCCTGATCTACCAAAATGTGTTGAGCAGATCCAGATGACTGTATCACTGCGGAAGTACCATGTCACACTCTGGTGTCTCTTCCTGCCTCTCGCTGCCCCCTCATGTTGTAACCCCCACTCCCTGCCCCCTCATCCTGTCCCAGCCCTTCCTCCCTCACTCAACCTCCTCCCTCGCCCCTCCCCCAGACCCATCCCTTTCTCCCTCACTCAGCCTCCTCCTTTCCTCCCATACCCTACAGTACATCCTCCCTTCTTCCTAACCCTGATCTTATTCCTTCATAGTGTTGTCTGTCATCCACCCTCTTTCCCATCATCCGTCTCCCTGTCCCTACTGACTTCATTCCTTTTTCAGTCTGTTATCTCCCTTCCACCCACACCCTCACTCTGCCTTCTCCAACTTTCCTTTCTTCCTTTGCTGCTCCCTCTCTCCCTTTCTTCACTCTATTTTATCTTCGCCTCTCTTCCTCAGTCACTCACTGTTTCTTCCTCCTTCCCTTCTCTCTCCCCTGCCCCTTTCCTTCATTCCTCACTCCATCCCTCTGTCCTCTGCCCTCTCTCTCTCTTTCTCTCCCTTCCCCCAATCTCTTCCATCCTCCCCCCACTACTACCCCTCCTCTCCTCCCCCTCCCTTACCCACTGTACACCGTCGCTGCTCTGCTTCCTGTGTTTCCCCACACAGATTGTGATAATTTCATTTTATAGTTTTATTCCACCCTCGCCTACGATAGCAAGAGAGAGGCTTGTTTTGCTCGGCGTGTGTGTGTTTGTGTGTGTGTGTTTTGTTTGTTTGTTTGTTTGTTTGTTTGTATATGTTTGTTTGTGTGTGTGTTTTTTGTGTGTATGAGAGAGAGAGAGAGAGAGAGAGAGAGAGAGAGAGGGAGGGAGGGAGGAAGGGAGAGAGAGAGAGAGAGAGAGACAGACAGACAGACAGACAGACAGACAGAGACAGAAACTTGCTGACTGACTGAGAAAAACATGTGGTGAATAAATGCTTATAATATACAATGTGTGCATGAAAACAAACAAACAAATGATTTAGGTGATGCAGGGAAGGTGGACAAGAGGGAGAAATGAAGTACTGTGTGATGATGGCTGGGAGGAAGAGAGAGGAGAAGAGAGAAGGGAGGAGGAGAAGGGAGGGGGAATGGAGAGGAAAAGAGAGAGTAGAGAGTGGAGCAGGAGAGGAGAGGGGGGAAAGGAGAGGGAAAGAGAGAGTAGAGAGTGGAGAAGCGGAAAAGAAGGAGGAAGACAGAGGAGAAGAGAGAGTAGAGAGTGGAAAAGGAGAAGAGAGGAGGGAAGGGAGAGGAGAAGAGAGAGTAGTGGAAAAGGAGAAGAGAGGAGGGAAGGGAGAGGAGAAGAGAGAGTAGAGAGTGGAAAAGGAGAAGAGAGGAGGGAAAGGAGAGGAGAAGAGAGAGTAGAGAGTTGAAAAGGAGAAGAGAGGAGGGTAAGGAGAGGAGAAGAGAGAGTAGAGAGTGGAGAAGGAGAAGAGAGGAGGGAAGGGAGAGGAGAAGAGAGAGTGGAGACGTGGAAGAGAGTGAGGAGGATACAAGTAATAAACAGAGAAGTAGATGGAAGAGTAAGAGTGGTAAGAATGATAAATAAAATACACACACACACACACACACACACACACACACACACACACACACACACACACACAAGAGCAGGATCCAGAGTGAAAATACTCACAGAGAAAAAAAAGTTAATCTAATTTCCTGTGTCCTTGGCTGTCAGCCGTGCCTGTCATCATCCCTCCTATTTCCTTTTCCTTGTTACCTCCGCCAACGAAGTTGGAGGGGGTTATGTATTCACATATGTATGTCTGTTTGTCCACACCATATCTCCAAAAGTTCTCAATGGATTTCAATGAAAATTTTTTGAAGGGTGGGCCATGGGCCAAGAAAGAATTGATCAAATTTGGGGTGGGATCTGGCTCCTGTGTATTGCACACAATATCTCCAATGATCCAGAGCCAGATCCTTTTTAATGGCAATGGCATTGGCGGAGATACGCGCTCTCTTAGTGTTTGCCAGTTACATTTGTGGCTGCCTTCTGAGGCGGTCTTTTTTTTTTTTTCCCCTTCCTGTCTGTAGGTCACAGTCTGCTTCTCCTTCTCTAATCCCCTGCCTCTCCCATGTCTTTACTTTGCCTTATTTTCCTGTCAACTGGTCTCTCATATTTTTACTTCTGCCAACGAAGTTGGAGGACGTTATGTATTCACCTATGTTTGTCTGTTTGTTCACACGGTATCACCAAAAGTTGTCAATGGACTCCAATGAAATTTTAGGGAAGGTCGGGCCATGGGCCAAGAAAAAATTGACTCAATTTTGGGGCAGATCTTGATCCAGATCCGGATGCTACGTATCCCGCAGAGTATAAGTTCTCAATGAATGTCAATGAAATTTTGTGGAAGGATGCTCCATGGGCCAAGAAAGAACTTATTTGATTTTGGGGCGGATCCGGGTCCAGCACTGGTGGAGGTATGCACTGTCTGAGTGCTTTCAAGTTACCCTTTTTTCCCTTGTCAAATGCTGTCTCGTATTTTGTCAAAGTTTCCTGCCTCTATATATCTTTGTACATTTTCCGCTTTGCACTTGCTTTAGTCGTCTGCTTCTGGTCGTTAATTTTTCCTTTGCCAGTCGTGGCCCACGGCTGCCTCCTGCCTTACACTGACACCCAAGAGCCTGTTCAGTGAAAACAATGACACTCACTGAACCAGGAAGACACGCATAGTAATCAGCAAAACTACGTGTGTTACCTGTTGATGGATTTGCCAGCATGACACAGGTGCGGTCGACGAACATAAGTATTATAAACCTGGGCTGGGATGACTGGAAGGGGGAGGGAGGGAGAGAAGGAGGGGTAGGAGGTAGAAAATAAAGGTATGAGGAGGATGGGGGAGGGAGGGAGGGGTAGGGGGTAAAAAAAATAAAGGAGTGAGTGGGACGGGGGAGGGAGGGAGGGAGGGGTAGGAGGTAGAAAATAAAGGAGGAAGGGAGGAGTAGGAGGTAAAAAAATAAAGGAATGAGTAGGAAGGGATGAGATGGTAATGGCTGGTGATGAACAAATAGATATGAATACCCTGTGAGGCTAAACACTGATGTTGTACAAAATGGTTCAGTGTTTAATGGAGTATCGTGTAATATCGGTGCCTCACAACACCACAGCTGCAGCACACTGCATGAAATGTTAATAGAATGGGCCAGTCTCGCTGTAGCCACGCCCTTTACCATATTAACGTCTCCCTCTTATGTATCATATTGGCCTTTTTATGCGGCTTTACTTACCCATTGTTTAGAAATATTATCTACTCCCTTCCTTACTTTGTTATTTTATTGTTTCCCTTCTCTCTTTCTCTCTCTCTCTCTCTCTCTCCCCGCCTACCTCCTTCAGTACACTCTGCCATATGTGTCTGATATTTGGAGTATTTAGTATGCTTCCAGTGTTAGTTTTCTCTCATCCTCTGGTGCGTCTCTCCAGCCACTGTTCAACCCCAGTACATCACCTGGCGGCAGATTCACCTTTACCTGTACCACAATAACACCTGAACATTGATAAGCTGGCCCTTTACCACAGACGTACAGTACTGTGTGTAGAAAGTGACCCAGTTACCGGCACACAGTCCACCAGTTACCGGCACACAGTCCACCAGTTACCAACACACAGTCCACCAGTTACCGGCACACAATCCACCAGTTACCGGCACACAGTCCACCAGTTACCAGCACACAGTCCACCAGTTACCAACACACAGTTACCAACACACAGTCAACCAATTACCAGCACACAGTCAACCAGTTACCAATACACAGTCAACCAGTTACCAACACACAGTCAACCAGTTACCAGCACACAGTTACCAACACACAGTTGCCAACACACAGTCAACCAGTTACCAACACACAGTCAACCATTTACCAACACACAGTCAACCAGTTACCAATACACAGTTACCAACACACAGTCAACCAGTTACCAACACACAGTCAACCAGTTACCAGCACACAGTTACCAACACACAGTTGCCAACACACAGTCAACCAGTTACCAACACACAGTTACCAACACACAGTCAACCAGTTACCAACACACAGTTACCAACACACAGTCAACCAGTTACCAATACACAGTTACCAACACACAGTCCACCAGTTACCAACACACAGTTACCAACACACAGTCAACCAGTTACCAACACACAGTTACCAACACAGTCAACCAGTTACCAACACACAGTTACCAACACACAGTCAACCAGTTACCAATACACAGTCAACCAGTTACCAGCACACAGTTACCAACACACAGTTACCAACACACAGTCAACCAGTTACCAACACACAGTTACCAACACACAGTCAACCAGTTACCAACACACAGTTACCAACACACAGTCAACCAGTTACCAACACACAGTTGCCAACACAGTCAACCAGTTACCAGCACACAGTTACCAACACACAGTTATCAACACACAGTCAACCAGTTACCAACACACAGTCAACCAGTTACCAGCACACAGTTACCAACACACAGTCAACCAGTTACCAACACACAGTTACCAACACACTGTTACCAACACACAGTCAACCAGTTACCAACACACAGTCCACCAGTTACCAACACACAGTCAACCAGTTACCAACACACTGTTATCAACACACAGTTACCAACACACAGTCCACCAGTTACCAACACACAGTCCACCAGTTACCAATACACAGTTACCAACACACAGTCAGTCAGTTACCAACACACAGTTACCAACACACAGTCAGTCAGTTACCAACACACAGTTACCAACACACAGTTACCAACACACAGTCAGCCAGTTACCAACACACAGTCAACCAGTTACCAACACACAGTTACCAACACACAGTCAACCAGTTACCAACACACAGTTACCAACACACAGTTACCAACACACAGTTACCAACACACAGTCAGTCAGTTACGGGCAGACGGTGGTTGAATGTCGGCAGGAAGTACAGGCCATAAAAACATTGTGTGGTGCCACTGATAACACAAAAGTGGCTGGTAACTCAGCCAGTCCCTACGCCACTTCTACACTGGGGTCTTGTATGCCACCAACACTAAGGTTCTGATGCTGCCGCCACATCACCCACACAATCAACCAACCACACTTGACCTAGTTTTTTTTTTTTTATGCAAGAAAGAAGGAACCAAAGGCCAGGAGCCCGCAAGACTTCCCTCTAAGAAAAACAAAAACAATATCTATCTATCTATCTATAGCCCGACGCCCTAATCCCGCAAAGGCTGGCCGCAGGCAAAACGCCTCCAAGTCCCTCTGTCACCCACCATTTGACTACCTTCCCCCCAACTCACTCCCCCCTCCCTCATATACCTCTCAACTCCATCCCTCCACCTCATCCTCGGTCTACCCCTCCCTCTCCCTCCCTCCACCTCACCTACATACACCCTCTTAGTCAGTCTTTCATTCTCCATTCTCTCCACATGTCCAAACCACCTCAGTGTATTTCTCCTAATCTTCTCAACCACATCCACATCCACCCCACAACGTTCCTTCACTTCTTCATTCGTCAACCTGTCCCTCCATGTCACTCCACATGCTCCTCTCAAGTAATTCATTTCCACTGCTCTCACTCTTGACTTGTTCCCCTCTTGCAAGGTCCATGCCTTGCTTCCATAGGTCAGGGTAGGGATCACGATACTATCATGCAATGACTTCTTAATTTCCATACTCACCTCCCTATTCCTCATCACTGCTTTCAGTGAACCAACAACCTTCCTTCCCTGCTGTACCCTTTCACGCACTTCATCCCCCAAAGTTCCATCCTTATTCATCACACTACCCAAGTACTTGAATGCACTCACATTCTCCATATCCTCACCATCCAACCTCACTGTACATTCTGTGACTTCATTCCTCTCAAACACCATAACTTTACTTTTGTTTACATTAACTTTCAGCTTCCTCCTCCTACACACTGTCCCAAATTCATTCACCAAACCTTGCAATTCCCATTCATTTTCACTCAACAATACTGTATCATCAGCAAACAGCAACACCGGAATCTTCCAAATCTCACCCTCATTCACTAGAGACACTTCCACATCCACTGCCCTACCTTGCACCTCCTTTACAACCCCATCCATGTATATATTAAACAACCATGGAGACATCACACAACCCTGTTTCAGTCCCACAATGAGATCAAAGAACTCAGCTTGCCATCCACTCGCACCGTAGCCCTAGCTCCCTCGTACATACTTTTCACAGCACTCAACAATTTCCCCTCCACTCCATATATTCTTAATACCTTCCACATACCTTGCCTATCTATTCTGTCATAAGCTTTCTCCAAGTCCATGAAGGCAGCATACACTTCCTTTCCCTTCTCTAGATACTTCTCCACTAAACATCTTAGAACAAATATCTGATCTACACACCCTTTTCTCTTCCTAAATCCTCCTTGTTCTTCTCCGACTAGCTCCTCTGTCATATGCCTAACCCTGCCAATGAGTACTCTACCATATATTTTACCAGTCACACTGAGAAGGCAAATACCCCTATGGTTACCACATACTTCTCTCTCCCCTTTTCCTTTGTATAAAGGAACAATTATACCTGATTTCCAGTCCTCTGGAACCCTTCCCTCTTCCCAAGCCAATCTACACAACTTCCATATCCACTCCACAACAATCTCACCCCCATACCTCAGCATTTCACCACACACTTCATCAATTCCTGGGGCCTTTCCCAGCTTAATCTTCATCGCTTCCACTACTTCCGCCCTACTGATCTCTTCCTCCCTCCTCTCATCTCTTCTTCTCCCAGCCATTCCCCAACCACTTATATTCGCACTGCTCTCACTCTCTACATTCAACAAATCCTCAAAGTGCTCCTTCCATCTCCTCAATTTCTCTCTCTTCTCCACCAACAATCTATTATTGCTATCTTTCACTCCCCTACTATTTCCCCTTTCACACTGCCTTACTTTCTTTACCTCCTTCCAAAACAATTTCTTACTCTCCCTCCATTTCACACTCAGATTCCTCCCAAACTCTTCATCCACTTTCTTCTTACTCTCCTTCACCAGTCTCTTAACCTCCCTTCTTCTGCTCACATATACCTCTCTCTTCTCTCTCTCATCTTCTCCCCTACCTCTACTCGCTAACCATTCACTATATGCCTTCTTCTTTTGTTCCACAGCTCGTTTCACCTCATCATTCCATCATGCTGTCCCTTGCACACCCTTGCATCTCCTCCTCACTCCACAAACCACCTCACACGCTGCTCCTATCTCTTCCGTGAATATCTTACATACGTCTTCCACCCCTTCCATCTGCTCTAGCTCATACCTTCCCAATCTTTCTTCCACTATGCTCTTATACTCTGTCATTTTCTCACTATCTTGCAACTTCTCCACTCTTCTCACAGGAGCTGCTTCCTCCTGTCTTCCCCTTCGTCTCCTCAACCACTTTCTTTGCAGCTCTACCTTGGCCATCACTAAGTGATGGTCCGAGACTCCATTCCCCCACCCTCTCCACACTCTTGCATCCAACACTTGTCTTCTCATTCGTTCATCCACACACTCGTAGTCTATCATTGCCTTTCGTTCAACAAGTTCACCATCCATCCTCCTCATTACTCTCCATGTATACCGATGGATCATCTTGTGACAAACAATATAACAGAGCCAATTTCAAGATGCGTTCATATCGAGATACCTGGACACACTGTGTTTGAAAGACTGGAGATCTTAGGCAATAAGAAATACAGCGAGAGGGAGACAGTTCCAGAGTTGACCTGTACAACGTCACCCAGCATTCTTCCCTTTCCTCTCTCCTAATGTCACTTACTCTTTCCTCAGCTCACTGCTCTCTCTCCAGCTCCTCTCTTTCCCCCTCCTCTTTTCCTCCCTCCTCATATCCTCTTCTGCTCTCTGTCTAGTTGTGCCTAATATTTTCCCGCTGGATTTCTCTTTTATTTCCTGCCTTTAAGCACACACACACACACACACACACACACACACACACACACACACACACACACACACACACAAAAATATATAGAAACAAAGAGAGAGAGAGAGAGAGAGAGACGCACATTGATAAGAAACATCCGGCCGCTTACAAAGACACACACACACACACACACACATACACACACACACACACACACACACACACACACACACACACACACACACACACACACACACACACACAGTCACCTCCCTTGCTCATTCACCATACTCACTCCTGTCCCTTGTCTCACCTCAGTCAATTACTTCCTCATTTTACTCGTTGGTTCATCTTACTCAGCTGACACGCCTCATTCACCTCACTGACTGACTCAGGCAGGAAAGAACCAACGAAGAGAGGAAAGCACAGTCACCCAAGAGCAGCACTACATCCAGTGAGTGGATGGTGAGGCCTAAAAATGTTTGTCCTATTCCAGTTTATTTCACGTTGCTCAGCGGCAGAAAATTTCAAATACGTTTCAAAAAGTCGTTGGGGAAAATTGCCATTAACCATTTTTGAGTTAACCATTTTTTGAGTTAACCATTTTTTGAGTTAATTTTTTTTTTAGTTACCCATTTTTTTGAGTTAACCATTTTTGAGTTAACCATTTTTGAGTTAACCATTTTTGAGTTAATTTTTTTTTTAGTTACCCATTTTTTTGAGTTAACCATTTTTGAGTTAACCATTTTTTTTAGTTAACCATTTTTTAAAAAACATTTTTTGAGTTAACCATTTTTGAGTTAACCATTTTTTGAAAACCATTTTTTTAAGTTAACCATTTTATGACAAACCATTTTTTTGAGTTAACCATTTTTTAGTTAACCATTTTTTGACCAATTTTTTGAGTTAATTTTTTGAGTTAACCATTTTTTGACAACCATTTTTTTAGTTAACCAGTTTTTGAGTTAACGATTTTTTGAGTCAGCATTTTTTGACAACCAATTTTTGAGTTAACCATTTTTTGAGTTAACCATTTTTGAGAACCATTTTTTGAATTAACCATTTTTTTTTATTTAACCATTTTCTTCTTAGTTAACCATTTTTTTCAGTTACGCGAGAGATACTATGGCAGCGGTTGGTGTATTTTGGGGTTATATAATTCAGGAAATATTTACTCCTGCAGCCAAGCCAATAACTATACAGTATAACACAAGGTTCATCATTTATCTGTACAAGTTTAGGAATTTATCAAAAATACAAGACTTGGCAAAACTTGGTGTGGTTTGTTGTATATTACCGAAAAAATGTTAAAGTCAATCTGTCTATCTACCTATTGCCAGACGCCTTAATCCAGTAAGGGGTGGCCACAAACAAATCACCTCCAAGTCGCCCTGTCCCCCGCCATTCCGCTGCCCTTCCCCCAGCTCACACCCCTCTCTCATACACCTCTCCACTCTATCCCTCCATCTCATCCTCGTATTATAAGGACAGGTTAGGGTTCAGGTTTTGTACTGGGGCTTCCAACTGGGGCTTCCAACTGGGGGCTTCCAACTGGGGCTTCCAACTGGGGCTTCCAACTGAGGGCTTCCAACTGGGGCTTCCAACTGAGGCTTCCAACTGGGGCTTCCAACTGGGGCTTCCAACTGAAGGCTTCCAACTGAGGGCTTCCAACTGGGGCTTCCAACTGAGGGCTTCCAACTGAAGGCTTCCAACTGAGGGCTTCCAACTGGGGCTTCCAACTGAGGGCTTCCAACTGAGGGCTTCCAACTGGGGCTTCTAACTGGGGCTTCCAACTGGGGGCTTCCAACTGGGGCTTCCAACTGGGGCTTCCAACTGGGGCTTCCAACTGGGGGCTTCCAACTGGGGCTTCCAACTGGGGCTTCCAACTGGGGCTTCCAACTGGGGGCTTCCAACTAGGGCTTCCAACTGGGGCTTCCAACTGGGGCTTCCAACTGGGGGCTTCCAACTGGGGCTTCCAACTGGGGCTTCCAACTGGGGCTTCCAACTGGGGGCTTCCAACTGGGGCTTCCAACTGGGGCTTCCAACTGGGGCTTCCAACTGGGGCTTCCAACTGGGGGCTCCCAACTGGGGCTTCCAGCGTTACGACTGGGCTCTTTTTCCAGTCACTTGACCTAAAATTGCCATATCTTCATCCTGAAATAACTCTATCAGTACATTAACACTAGAATATGATGCCAGTCACGAAGAAGTGCTGTGAAAAGGATGGAGAAAGAGACTATAATGCACACCAGAATGACGGTGGGGGGAGGGACGGCAAAATGAACACAGTGACTCGGCAACTCTCTCTCTCTCTCTCTCTCTCTCTCTCTCTCTCTCTCTCTCTCATCAACCAGCCAGTATTCCTAACCTGAGAGAGGCTTGGAATCTTCATCTGCTGATAGATGCGTTATATGTATGTATATTTATGTGTGTGTGTGTGTGTGTGTGTGTGTGTGAGAGAGAGAGAGAGAGAGAGAATGACTGAGGTGTACAATCTACCAAACAAGTCTGGGTCATCTTCTGGCACGTATCCTTCTGCCACACACACGACACATTGTGATATATGGGCCGCCCTGTTATTAGAAGTCTAATATTGTCCTTGCTAATTATTACCACTCGATATCGCATAAATCGTCACTTGTTGCCTGGTATATATATATATATATATATATATATATATATATATATATATATATATATATATATATATATATATATATATATATATGTATTATTTGAGAGACAGACTGACAAACGAGGAAGTGAAGGAGCGTTGTGGTGTGGATGTGGATGTGATAGGAAGCGTTAGGGGAAGCACATTGAGGTGGTTTGGCCATGTGGAGAGGATGGAGAGCGAGAGACTAACGAGGAGAGAGTATGCGAGTGAGTTGGAGGGGGTGAGAGGGGGGAAGGCCGTGGATGAGATGGAGATAGAGTGGATAGGTATATGAGAGACGAGTGTGTGGGCTGGGGGGAGGGCAGGGAAATAGCTTGGCACAGGACGGCATGGAGGCGATTTATTTGTGGCCATTTCTTACGGGATAGGATGTCTAGGGAGAGAGAGAGAGAGAGAGAGAGAGAGAGAGAGAGACTACTGACTGCAGGACACCACAAGCACTGACAAAAAGCTTTACCATAAACCTTCCTCTCTTCCTCCCTTTCACCTTCCTTCTTCCTTCCCTCCTCTTTCTTTCTTCTTCTCTTCCTTCTCCTCCTCCTTCCTTCTCTTTTCCCTCCTCCTTCTCTCTCTTTCTCTTTTTCTTCCTCCTTCTCTTTCCGTCCTGCTCCTTCTTGTTTCTCTTGTCCCTCCTCCTTCTAATTATTCCTCTTTTCCCTTCCCCTCCTCCTCCTCCTTCTTTTTCTTTTCGCTTCCCCTCCTCCTTCTTTCTCCTTTCCTCCTCCTCCTCCTCCTCCTTCTTTCCCTCTTCCTTCCCCAACTTTTCCCTCCTTCTTTTTCTCTCCTTCTCCTCCTTCTTTCTCTTTCCCTCTAGTTGTCCTTCCTTCTCTTTTCCCTCCTTCCCCATCTCCTTCTTTCCTTCCCCTCCCCATCCTCCTCCTCCTTTTTCCTCCTCCTCCTCCTCCTGCTTCTCCCTCTTATTCACTCTCTCCTTCTCCTCTTTCTTTCTCTTTTCCCTCCTCCTCCATGTCCTCCTCGTCCTCGTGCTTGTTGGGTTGGAGGGGCAGAGTGAGCAGCGTGTATTCATCAGCGTGCCTGAAGGCCAGCTCATCAGTGTAATGGTGGGGCAATATCTGCACACCCTGGCATCTCCTTGCAGCCCTCCTGTCCCGCCCCACCACACCCGACCACTGGCTACCACACTGGTTTGGTCTAGAATTGCAGCCCAGTGAGTGTGGTAAATAATAATAATAATAATAATAATAATAATAATAATAATAATAATAATAATATCCTGTCCCGCCCCACCACACCCGACCACTGGCTACCACACTGGTTTGGTCTAGAATTGCAGCCCAGTGAGTGTGGTAAATAATAATAATAATAATAATGATAATAATAATAATAATAATATCCTGTCCCGCCCCACCACACCCGACCACTGGCTACCACACTGGTTTGGTCTAGAATTGCAGCCCAGTGAGTGTGGTAAATAATAATAATAATAATAATATCCTGTCCCGCCCCACCACACCCGACCACTGGCTACCACACTGGTTTGGTCTAGAATTGCAGGCCAGTGAGTGTGGTAAATAATAATAATAATAATAATGATAATAATAATAATAATAATATCCTGTCCCGCCCCACCACACCCGACCACTGGCTACCACACTGGTTTGGTCTAGAATTGCAGCCCAGTGAGTGTGGTAAATAATAATAATAATAATAATAATAATAATAATAATAATAATGATATTAATGATAATGATGATCAGTCTATCTATCTATCTATAGCCAGACGCCATAATCCCGTAAGGGGTGGCCGATTGACTTTAAGTTAGTGGTTTTACGGGGAGGGGCACTAACCCTCCTCCAACCCACTTGCTGACACGTAGGGAACACGTATGTGTTGGTTATATGGTTACCACTCAGCGTTGTAAATAGTTTCCTGTAATGTACAGGAAACCATTAGGCTTGTCAATGTAAAGCCACCTGAAAAGGAAAGAAGAGTAATAAAAAGTGACAGGAAAGATGGGAGAAATGGGAAGAGAGGAGGACAGACACAGAAAAAGAATGATGAAGGTGAAGAAAGAAGTAGGCAGCACTACATCAAGTGAGCGGATGATGGTGGCCACCACCTACCACCACCATAATAATAATAATAATAATAATAATAATGATAATGACGATGGTAGTAGTAGTAGTAGTAGCAGTAGTAGTAGTAGTAGTAGTAGTGACTGCTGATCTGGTAATGAACGTCACCTTGCAAATCTTACATCGTCATCCTTCCACCAAATTTGGCTAAAATCTTATCAGAACAGATTTATTTTAATAACCCCTCACACACACCGACTTTGGCCTTGACCTGTGACCTTGACCTCTGAGTATTTGTCCTCAAGAGCCAGTCACTTCACTTCAGTCTTATCCTCCAGCCTTGCCCCAGGTTTATCTATAATGAATACTGTTAAGTTGATGCTCTCTCTCTCTCTCTCTCTCTCTCTCTCTCTCTCTCTCTCTCTCAAACTTTCACCTAGCCCTCAAACCTTTACCTTTTATTTACTTTCCTAAAAAAAATAATAAAAAAAAGTACGTTTCTTTCTAGGCTGTCACTCAATCCTTCCACCAAGTTTGGTTAAAATCGGATAACAGCTGAGTTATCTCATGATAGGAACTATTCTCTTTGGGGGTTCCTCTGTGAGAATAGTTCCGGCCATAAGATAACTAAGCGGTTTTTATCGGATTGTACCCAAACTTGGTGGATGGGCTGAGGATCAGCCCATGGCAAAAACTATTATTTATGAGGGCATTGTAAAAGGTTAAGTTCGCACGGCATGGTCATGACCGTGTGTGTGTGTGTGTGTGTGTGTGTGTGTGTGTGTGTGTGTGTGTGTGTGTGTAACAAAATAGTTTGATTAGTTTTGATACATTGCACCTTCTCATCCTGGAACAGCGGTCTCCATTTTTAGGGATTCAGGGGATTCGTTCACTCAAAATTCTACCAGCTTTTACTGTTCTCGATCAACTCTACCCTTTAAGCTGCTGGATGGTCTTCTCTACTTTGGGGACTATATCGATCTACGGTGAAATCGATCAACAGCCACAAGAGCAATAAGCTAGAGTAGACAGACCGTGCCAAAAGGAATGTGATAGAGTAGATTGACAACCGCAAAAGGAGTACTGACAGCGCCAGAAGGAGCATGGCAGGGTGAGATGAGAGTTGCAACAGGAATATGTTTGAGTAGATAGATCACCGCATGAGTCGGGAACACTCCTTTTGCGGCTACCAGTCTACTTTATCTGAACTTACTGCTTTTGCGGCTGCCAGTCTAATCTACTGTCCTCCTTTTAAGTCTACTCTACCTTACTTTTTTCAATCAACTCTGCTATGCTCCTTTTCAATCTAATGTACCCTACTGCCAATCAATCAACTGTACCGTACTTTTCATGCAGATGGCGATCGTCATCTGTTGCGTTTAGACAGCTGTTCACCAAAATATAAACGAGAGCAGACCGTATATGAATCTTGTTGACACTTATGTATAGATACAGAATCAAACTTAGATGGTATGTATACACGTGAGCGGCTGTGTATATAGTTATTTTATCTTTAGGAGGGTAAATAGGGGAAATTCATAGTGGCAGTAGTGGGGGGTTAGTGTTTTGAGCAGCCCAGGTCCCCCTTCACTGACAATTCGCTGACAAGGAAAATTTTTGCTGTGTTTAAAGCCCCTTGCAGCAGACATTAGGATTACCAGTATATTTACAGTTAGTGGGATGTTTAAGTCTGTGTGAAGTGTTTATAGGTAATTTATTAAAGGCTAACCCACCGAAATGCAATGCAGTCACCTCACAACCTACGTTAGTTAGGTTTGATCAGTTAAATTAGATAAGAAAAAAAAAATCAGAATAACCTTGACTGAAATGGCCAATTTACCGTCTTTACACCTGCTAGAAGTTGAACTGGCACGGTGTGTAGTCTAACTCTGTACAAGATACGAGAAAGGTTGTGAGTGTAAGTCATAGCTGTGGTAGTTCACCTGACACAATGGCCTGAAACAAGCTGTGGTAAAATTATAGTTTCAGCCAGCCACAGAAGTACCAGATTTTGATCCATTTTTGTGGTATTTTAGACAATTCTAAGGCATGTTTGTGGCATGTTTCTCATAAACTATTTTTGTTCTGTTCTTCAAGATAACCTAACCTATCCTTCAAGAGTAAAATAAAAATACCTGTAGTTTGTTTGCAGATGATACTGTGTTGTTGAGTGAAGACGAAGGGGAGCTGCAAGGCTTGGTGGATGAGTTTGGGAGAGTGTGTAAGAAACGGAATCTAAAGGTGAATGTAGGGAAGAGTAAAGTGATGGTTTTTGAGAGAGGTGAAGTCAGTGAATGTACAGCGAGGTTGGATGGTGAGGAATTGGAAAATGTGCGTACGTTTAAGTACTTGGGTAGTGTGATGAGTAA
>NC_136985.1:16123221-16153221 GCF_032717465.1 Coenobita brevimanus
ATAACAAAAACATCCACTCACCTTTAACCTCCTGCCCGCCTTGCCGAGTGCCCGTGACGACACATTTTTTCATGAGTTGTACATATATTTTATTATGGATAACCAATTTTCCAAACAGTGATTAATGTAAAAATTTAATAGGGCAGCTGGGCAGGCCACTAAGTGTTTCACATTTCCCTGTACTGTACTTTGCCAGTGACTTATTTTACACATCAAGCCATACGTGCGGTGTGCTGCGGTGAGGATCTGTCCCTCTCTTTCTCTTTGGGAGATGTAAATGAGTATGTTTGAGTGGATGAGTATATTGGAAGTGTGTCGTCCCTGTATCAAGCTACCTCCCTTTTCTTGGGGGAAGCAGCCTAGGTATAGAGAAAGATAGATAGACCATTGGTGAATCCTGGATGTTACTACATGCAGTGCGTATAGACGTAAAATTGCCATCTGGCCGTCATGAAAACTTAATGGTCATCAAGCAGTCAGTGAAGCAGTGGCGTGGCCGGGTGTTCACAAAAAGGAGGGACAAAGAGATAGGGACAAACCCTGGCATGAGGGGAGGGGGGGAGAGATATCGCTAGACAGAATGGACACATTAATTCAGACAAAATGTTAAATGTGGGGAGGGAGCCAAGAGTTTGCCTGGGGACCCGGGCTGATCTAGGTGACGTGAACATTGTGAAAAAGGGGGGGTGCCCCTTCCATCAGAAAATAGAAAACGGGGCTGCCCCACCCCACCACAAAAAGTGGGGGGGTGCACCCTCTTCTCCACAGATAAAAAAGAGAGGCTGTGCTGCCATCCCTTACAAACTTAAAAGGGGATTGCCCCATCCCTCACAAAATCAGGAAGGGGCTAGATTGCCTCATCCCTTTAAGATAAGGGGGCTGCGGGACTCCTCATCCCCTAATTAAAAATACATTACAGACTGAGATCCTCAGTTTCCCTTCCCTCCAAAGGGGGCCACCCACCCCCATTCCTCCAAAATAGGGGAGTTGTCCACTCTCTCACACACAAAAGAGGGCCAGCCCCTCCCCACCTAATACAGGGAGCCTTCCTCACCAACCCAAAAAGGGAGTCTGACCCCCTTTCCTTACCAATAAAGCAGGAAGGCTTCCACTTCCCATCCCCAAAAGGGGGTTAACCCACTTCCTCCAACTCCAAATGATAGGGGCTGCCCCCCTCTCCCCCATAATAAACATGGCGACGCCCCCTTCCCCCTCGCAAAACAAAGGGGTTGCCACACCTTTGTCCCCAGGTAAGGGGCTGCTTCCCTTTCCCACCCCAGAAAAGAGGTTGTCCATCTTTCCTTTTGTAAATGAGGACTACTTTACCTTACCACAGGTAAAGGTGTGCCTGCCACTGCCCTTACCTTACCACAAGTAAAAGGTGTGCCTGCCACCCCTTACCTTACTATAAGTAAAGGTGGTGCCTGCCACCCCTTACCTTACTATAAGTAAAGGTGTGCCTGCCACCCCTTACCTTACCACAAGTAAAGGTGTGCCTGCCACCCCTTACCTTACTATAAGTAAAGGTGTGCCTGCCACCCCTTACCTTACCACAAGTAAAGGTGTGCCTGCCACTCCTTACCTTACTGTAAGTAAAGGTGTGCACCTGGCACCCACCACCTTACCACAAGTAAAGGTGTGCCTAACACTCCTTACCTTACCACAAGTAAAAAGGTGTGCCTGCCACCCCTTACCTTACTATAAGTAAAGGTGTGCCTGCCACCCTTACCTTACTATAAGTAAAGGTGTGTCTGCCACCCCTTACCTTACTATAAGTAAAGGTGTGACTGCCACCCCTTACCTTACAAAAAGTAAAGGTGTGCCTGCCACCCCTTACCTTACCACAGATAAAAAGGTGTGCCTGCCACCCCCTTACCTTACTATAAGTAAGGTGTGCCTGCCACCCCCACCTTACCACAAGTAAAGGTGTGCCTGCCACCCCTTACCTTACCACAAGTAAAGGTGTGCCTGCCACCCCTTACCTTACTATAAGTAAAGGTGTGTCTGCCACCCCTTACCTTACTATAAGTAAAGGTGTGCCTGCCATCCCTTACCTTACCACAAGTAAAGGTGTGCCTGCCACCCCTTACCTTACCACAAGTAAAGGTGTGCCTGCCATCCCTTACCTTACTATAAGTAAAGGTGTGCCTGCCATCCCTTACCTTACTATAAGTAAAGGTGTGCCTGCCATCCCTTACCTTACCACAAGTAATGAGTATTGCCTGCCACCCCCTTACCTTACCACAGGTAAAGGTGTGTCTGCCACCACTTACCTTACTATAAGTAAAGGTGTGCCTGCCACCCCTTACCTTACCACAAGTAAAGGTGTGTCTGCCACTCCTTACCTTTCTATAAGTAAAGGTGTGCCTGCCATCCCTTACCTTACCACAAGTAAAGGTGTGTCTGCCACCCCTTACCTTACTATAAGTAAAGGTGTGCCTGCCATCCCTTACCTTACTATAGAAGTAAAGGTGTGTCTGCCACCCCTTACCTGTCACTATAAGTAAAGGTGTGCCTGCCACCCCTTAATCTTACTATAAGTAAAGGTGTGCCTGCCACCCCTTACCTTACCACAAGTAAAAGTGTGCCTGCCATCCCTTTCTTCCACCATACATAACCTGTTGCCCTCCATTCCCTCTCTAAAAAGGCTGTTCCCCAACATATTACACACTAAAAAATTTGCTTGCCCCCCCCCGCCCCACAAAAGAACTGTGGCGTCCTGTTGGTGGTATGATGGTATATATATGCCTTAATATGCCCCCTGTTGGTGGTAATGATGGTATATATGCCACTTAATATGCCCCCTGTTGGTTGTATGGGATGGGTATATATGCTCTTAATATGCCCCCTGTTGGTGGTATGATGGTATATATGCCTTAATATGCCCCGCTGTTGGTGGTATGATGGTATATATGCCTTAATATGCCCTGCTGTTGGTGGTATGATGGTATATATGCCTTAATATGTCCCGCTGTTGGTGGTATGATGAGTATATATGCCTTAATATGCCCCCTGTTGGTGGTATGATGGTATATATGCCTTAATATGTCTCTCCCTAGTTGGTGGTATGATGGTATATATGCCTTCGAATATGCCCCCCTGTTGGTGGTATGATGGTATATATGCGCTTCTAATATGCCCCGCTGTTGGTGGTATGATGGTATATATAGCCTTGTAATATGCCCCCTGTTGGTGGTATGATGGTATATATGCCTTAATATGCCCCCTGTTAGGTGGTGCATGATGGGGTATATATGCCTTAATTTGCCCCCCCTGTTGGTGGTAATGATGGTATCATATGCCTTAATATGCCCCCTGTTGGTGTGTATGATGGTATATATGCTCTTAATATGCCCCCTGTTGGTGGTAATGATGGTATATATGCCTTAATATGCCCCGCTGTTGGTGGTATGATGGTATATATGCCTTAATATGCCCCCCTGTTGTGGGTGGTATGGATGGTATATATGTGCCTTAATGATGCCCCACTCGTTATGGTGGTATGATGGTATATATGCCTTAATATGCCCCGCTGTTGGTGGTGGCTGATGGTATATATGCCTTAATATGCCCCCTGTTGGTGGTATGGATGGTATATATGCCTTAATATGCCCCCTGTTGGTGGTATGCATGGTATATATGCCTTAATATGCCCCCCTGTCCCCTGAAGGTAGGATAGTGACTGCAGGAGAAAGGCAGTTTAAGTCTGCAGTCCACTGGGTACATGTTTCAGATAAGCCTGGGGTTGTAACTACTACTATAACTACTACTCCAGCTACTACTACTACTATTAATGGCTACCACTTGCTGCTACTGTTACTACTACTACCATTGCTACTACTACTATTACTATTACTACTACCGCCCCCATCACCACGACTACTACTACTAATACAGTGGCTCAGGTGTGCTCAGGTTAATTACATACTAAAAGTCATTCCAGGTGAACAGGTGGTGGAGGTAATGAAGACAGGTGTGTGGGTGATTTAGGTGGGCAGTACATTTTCCATTATAATTTATTTTTTATTTTTATTTACTTGTTATGCTCAGATGATTATGCTCCAGAGACGGAGTGTGAGACTGACTAGGAGAGTGTATGTGGCTGAGATGGAAAGGGGAAGGGGAGCAGGAGACCAAGGATAGTAGGTGAAGTATATGAGAGGGGTGTGTGAGTTGGAGAAAGGTGCTGCATCCTGTCAGCGAAGGATAGGGTGATATTGAGGTGGTAGATGTGTTTCAGTAGGTGTAGATTTTGTCCATATAGAGTATACACATTACGCATTCAAAGTGGAGTAGGTTTCAAGTGTTGTCAAGAGGACAGTACACACACACACACACACACACACACCACTTGTACACAGACTAGGCCAAACTTTGAGTGTGACATCCGTAGACTTCAACAGACCAGCATTTTTGAGTGAAGGTTTGATGGGCTGATGTGAACCTAGGTTAGGTCACTTTAGGGCAGGGTTTCATTTGGATTAGATCATTTTTGGTTGGGTTGGGTTCAGCTGAATTAGGTATTGACTTGGATTAGGGTTGGGGATTGGGTTAGAATGAGGTCGGTCTAGATAGGTTTAGGTTGGGATATATTAGGTTAGGTTAGGTTGGGTTGGATTAGGGTCATTTTAGGCATGGCTGAGTTGGGTTAGGTCAGGTATGGTTAGGTTAAGTGAGACTGGGTAAGATTAGGTCTCTTTAGTTAGGGTTAGGCTGCGTTTGGTTAGGTTGGGTTGGAATAATTTTGGTTAGGTATGGGGAGGTTAAGTGAGATTATGTGAGGTTAGATGTGAGAGTTAGACTGGGCTAGGTGACACACACACACACACACACACACATACACACACACACACAAGTGGGAATGTAATGTGTGACAAATGTCATGTAATTAAGTTTGGTAAAAGTGAGAAAAAGACCAGATTGGGACTATAAGTTAGGAAGTTCAACCCTACACTCATCAGAAAGGGAAAATGATTTCTAGGGAGTGATTATCAGTAACAGACTATCTCCAGCTGATCTACAGCATCAGTAAGAAGGTAGGTAAACATGTATACACTGCTTGCTAATATGGGGATAGCGTTCACATATATAAATAAAGACACATGCTGAGGAAGAAGATAATAACATCGTTCATCAGACCAACTTCCCTGGAGTATGCAACAGTAGTCTGGAATCATCATCTCAAAACACATCTGTACCTGTACCTGTACCTATCCCATGACGTCTTGTTGATGTCATTGGGGCACCAGTGAAGACCTGAGCACTTCCCTGCATCCGTCCCTGTCTCTTCACCGCTTCTCTGGGACTCCGCGAACCTCTATTCCTGTCCATGCTTGGATGTTGTCTTCCCATCTCTTCCTCTGTTCCCCTCTTCTCCGTCTTCCTCTCACTATTCCTTATAGGATTTTTTGCAGAGGGCCTCTTGATCGAGATACTTGACTCATACCCATTTAGAGCTTCCGCTTTTTAACAATTGTAGAGAAGGTCATCATAGAGGTCCTATTACATTTTCTACCATCCGGCTTGGATTTCCTCGTTAGTCACATGAGTAACTGTGTAATGAATGCTCTGGGACTTTCCTGTAGCATCGCATTTCTGTTGCCCAGAATTTTTCTGTTGCAACTCTGCTGTAAGTGTCCACGCTTCACAGGCATATAGGAACAACAGATAAGACGAGGACCGCAGCAGGTGGTACCTTGTGGTGCAACCCGATATTTCTGTCCTTCCAGATGGTTCTGAGTCTCGCAAGGATTAGATGTTGTTTGTGCAATCCTTGCCACTATCTTAGACTTTGAACCTTCGTCTGCTATGATGGAGACCAGACACTTAAAAGTCTTCAATGTTTCTAAGGTTTTTCCATTGATTCTGATATCTGAGGATGATACCCTGGGTGTTGTTGGTCTTGATATTAGTTTTTTCGTCACCGATTTCCATACCGAGATGCAGCGGCTGCTTCATCAAGACGTCTAACGCGAGATTAAACCAGGTCCCTCCTCACTGCCTGCCAGTCAGTCGATATCGTCCGCAAAACGGAGATTGGTGATGGTTCTTCCTCCGACTGAAACTGTGCCTGCATGCTCTTCTAAGGCGTCCTGCATTATTCTCTCTAGCAAGATGTTCGGGAGAGTAGGTGATGAGACATCCTTGTCGTACTCCAACAGTGGTGTGGAACCATTCGCCTTTTTGGCCTCTCAGGAGAAGACAGCACTTGTAGGCCTTGTCATACAGCTGTTTGCCCACTTCAACAAGCTTTGGCGTTGATGTGCTGTACTTTTCATGGTTGACCAGAATGCGGCGTGCCATACCCCAGTCGAAGGCCTCTATAAAGTCTACAAAGACATGGCAAAGGTCTTGCTGATGCTGTAGATATTTTTCACAGATGAGATTCTTCAAGTTGAATATCTGTTCGACAGTGCTCCTCCCCGCTCGGAAGCCTGTTTGTTCCTCGGCAATAATGGTTTCTGCTTCAGGCTTCAATCTGTTCAGTAAGACTTTCAGCATAACTTTGCTTGGTTGGCTAATCAGGCTGATGGTGCGATAGTTCTTGGCACAGCTGTAGGTTTCCTTTCTTGGGCAAAAGTAATGATAAGTGGACATTGGGTCCATGGAGTAGGCCATATACTAAAGTGCTGGGTCCATGATGCTGTAGGCCATATGACACAGTGCTGGGTCCATGGTGTAGGCCATATACCAGTGCTGGGTCCATGGTGTATGCCATTTACCCGTGCTGGGTCCATGGAGTAGGCCATATACCAGTGCTGGGTCCATGGTGTAGGCCATATACCAGTGCTGGGTCCATGAAGTAGGCCATATACCAGTGCTGGGTCCATGGAGTAGGCCATGCCATAGTATACCAGTGCTGGGTCCATGATGTAGGCCATAGTACCAGGGTGCTGGGTCTCATGGTGTAGGGCCATATACCAGTGCTGGGTCCAGTGGTGTAGGCCATATACCAGTGCTGGGTCCATGGAGTAGGCCATGTACCAGTGCATGGGTCCATGGAGTAGGCCATATACCAGTGCTGGGTCCATGGTGTGTAGGCCATATACCAGTGCTGGGTCCATGGAGTAGGCCATATACTCGCAAGTGCTGGGTCCATGGTGTGAGGCCATATACCAGTGCTGGGTCCATGGAGTAGGCCATATATACCAGTGCTGGGTCCATAGAGTAGGCCATATACCAGTGCTGGGTCCATGGAGTAGGCCATATACCAGGTGCTGGGTCCATGGTGTGAGGCCATATATGCCCAGTGCTGGGTCCATGGTGTAGGCCATATACCAAGTGCTGGGTCCATGGAGGGTAGGCCATATACCAGTGCTGGAGTCCATGGAGTAGGCCATATACCAGTGCTGGGTCAGTTTCAGTGTAGGCCATATACCAGTGCTGGGTCCATGGAGTAGGCCATATACCAGTGCTGGGCCCCATGGGAGGTAGAGCCACTATACCAGTGCTGGGTCCATGGAGTAGGCACATATACCAGTGCTGGAGTCCATGGAGTAGGCCATATACTCAGATGCTGGGTCCATGGTGTAGGCCATATACCAATGCTGGGTCCATGGTGTAGGGGCCATATACGCAGTGCTGGGTCCATGGTGTAGGGACATATACCAGTGCTGGGTCCATGGGAAGTAGGCCATATACCAGTGCTGGGTCCATGGTGTAGGCCATATACCAGTGCTGGGTCCATGGGAGTAGGCCATATACCAGTGCTGGGTCCATGGAGTAGGCCATATACCAGTGCTGGGTCCATGGAGTAGGCCATATACCAGTGCTGGGTCCATGGTGTAGGCCATATACCAGTGCTGGGTCCATGGTGTAGGCCATATACCAGTGCTGGGTCCATGGTGTAGGCCATATACCATTGTTATGCTGGGTCCATGGGAGTAGGCCATATGGCTGGGCAAGTGCTGGGTCCATGGAGTAGGCCATATACCAGTGCTGGGTCCATGGGAGAAATAGGCCATATACCAGGTGCTGGGTCGTTGGTGTAGGCCATATACCAGTGCTGGGTCCATGGTGTAGGCCATATACCAGTGCTGGGGTCCATGGAGGTAGGTCCATATACCAGTGCTGGGTCCATGGTGTGAGGCCATATACCAGTGCTGGGTCCATGGTGTAGGGCCATATACCAGTGCTGAAAAGGTCCCATGGAGTAGGCAGCATATACAAGTGCTGGGTCCATGGAGTAGGCCATATACCAGTGCTGGGTCCATGGAGTAGGCCATATACCAGTGCTGGGTCGTTGGTGTAGGCCATATACCAGTGCTGGGTCCATGGAGTAAGGGCCATATAAGCCAGTGCTGGGTCCATGGTGTAGGCCATATACCAGTGCTGGGTCCATGGTGTAGGCCATATACCAGTGCTGGGTCCATGGAGTAGTGGCTGCATACTTACCGCCAGTGCTGGAGTCCATGGATAGGCCATATACCAAAGTGCTGGGTCCATGGAGTAGGCCATATACCAGTGCTGGGTCCATGAGAGTAGGCCATATACTAGTGCTCCAGATCTAACTGTTGTAAAGGACAGTGAGGTATGAGTAGAAGTCATCGCTGCTACAAGATGGGCACCAAGAGTAAGGGACCCTCAGCTATGAAGAAAGACTCGAAAAATTAAACTCTACCAACATTAACAGGTGAGAAGCCGAAAGAGAGAGGAGACATGATTATGTTAGTATAAATGCATCACAGGAAAAGAAAAAACAAACGTAAACGAGTATTTAACCTATTGGGAAGCAACATTAAGAGGAACACTGTAGAAACACTGTACAAAAAAGAGAGGTGATAAAGACGTAAGGAACTTTCAGTTTCCCAAAATGAGCAGTTGATCAGTGGAATGCACTACTGTAAATAAAATAGTGTGTGCCAAAACCTATTCATAGATTTAAGGATATGAATGATAAAAATGGTTTAATACACCGGGACATGTACGAGCTTGACTCATTCCTATAAAGATACAGTTAGGTAAGAATACACACACACACACACACACACACATCACACACACACACACACACACACGCTCGCTGGCTCAGGTGGTAGCGTTCTCGTTTGCCATCTGGTAGACGTGGAGTTCGAGCCTCGCTCAGGTTGCGAAAAGTTTCACTGACGAAGTGGGTGGTTACTGTCCTCCTTGAGCAAGGGGACGGGTGTGTGCGTGTGTGAAGGTCCACAGCCTTGCCCTTAGATCAGACTATATAGAGCTCTCCAGCTTCCTTCCTCGGGAGGGTAAAAGCTGACGATTACGGACTGTATCAAGTGATCCTGACCGACTCCGGTGAATTACACCAAAAACCACTTATGACACAGAACAGGCGAAACTTTGAGTGTGACAACCCGTAGAGCTTTCACAGGCATGTAAATCTTAAGGAATGGATAGGCAATATCAACCTAGGTTTAGGTCACTTTAGGTAGGGCTTGGTTGGATTAGGCTGCTCATCTTTGGTTGGGTTGGGTTCAGTTGGATTAGGTAGAGACGGGAATAAAGGTTAGAATGGGTTAGAATAGGTCGGTTTAGATATGTTTAGGTTGGGTTTATATTGGGTTAAGGGTTAGGCTGGGTTAGGCTTGGGTTGGATTAGGTAATTTTAGGCTTGGCTGGGTTGGGTTAGATTAGGGTGTGGTTTGGTTAAGTGAGACTGGGGTGAGATTAGGGTCGCTTTAGGATACGGTTAGGGCTGCGTTTGGTTAGGGTTGGGTTGGAGTAAGTTTGGTTAGGTATGGGGGAGTGTTAGGGTGAGATTAATTGAGGTTATATATAGTTAGAGCAGGGCTAGGTCTCACACACACACACACACACATTAAAGAAAGGAGGGATGAGAAAAGGATAAAAAGTAAGGAAGGACTGAGGTGTAATGCATATCACACTTGTTCAACAGCTGCCATAAATGAATGTTTTGTGTTCTACTAGTGCCAGCAAACAACCTGAACATACGTGCACACTTATGAATTCCTGGGTCGCCTTGTCCCCAGCCATTTCACTGTCCTGCTTTCAGCTCACATCCCTCCCTCTCTCATTAACTTCTCCACTCCCATTCCTCCATCTCATCCTTGGCCTCCCCTCCTCCCACTCTTTCCCCCCTCCGCCTCACCTCACATACACTCTCCTCGTTAAGTCTCTCGTTCTCCATCCTCACCACTTTGCACAAACCACCTCAGTGCAATAATCTCACCCATGATGGGCTTATTTCCTCTTCATGGAGTGAAAGCATCAGTGACCGTACCACCAAAAAGTTCTTAGTATCGATAAACACACTTGCCAGGCGAAATTTTTCACGTCTTGCATGTAAGCTCTGGACAGATTACTTAAGTGATATGTACCACACTACTTACTGGTCTTAAGTACACTTTGTTGACGACAATCTTAAGTTCCCCCTGATGAGGGAGTACTATACGTGCTTCTCATTTTTGAGGTGAAGCGAGGAAAGGAAGGGGAGACCAAAAGATGATATGGACTGAAGGAGTGATGCTGGAGAATGAGAGACTGACTCAGAAAAGTGTGAGTGAGATGGAGGGGAGACCAAAGAGTGAGATGGATGGGAATAGAGTGCATAAAGGTCGAGTGCATAATGAGCAAAAGTGACTAACATGTTAGCCACTTTTGGCGACCCGCTTTCATATTAACTTATCTCCTTTTGTAATTAAACTTATTTCATTCTTGGTTGGTTAAAAACGGTTGAAAAATCGATATTTAGCTCATCTGGAGTCCTTATCACAGCAAATCCAACCTCATATCAAGCTGAATCCCACTGACTGTTGGTCATTTCGGCTTGCAAAGCGGCTAACATACAGTTTCCTGCCCAGTATGACACTGGCTTAACTTGTAAAGCGGCATTACAGTTTCCTGTCTAGTATGACAACTGGCTTAACTTGTATCCACACTATCCTCGCCTGTCGTATGTAAAGGAAGATTTACCAGTTTGATATACACATACTGGGCGAGGGGATCCGAACCCCACGATCTTTCAGATGAGACAGTCAGGAAAGTCTATCTTTGATTGTGTATAAAGAAAGTAAGAGGTAACTAGATTTTTTATTTTTTTATGCTTAACAATAGGGCCACACAGTTTGAATACTAAGTTACGTAAAATTCGATTAGCCGCCGTCCATGTAATACAGGGATTAATCTCCTTGGTTACTGCAAGTCAAATTTAACTTCTTGGTCATCTTCTGAGCTAAAAAGGGGGCTGGGAATCAATGTCAGGTGAAAAAATGCAGTGTATGCAGGTACAAAATCCTTGCGCCAGTATTGCTGCGGTTAATGAGTTGCGAAGACAAAATCAAGCACGGTAGGTCCGCAACACTCTGACGTGATACAGGTAACGTACCAGATACCTCTATGCGCGCAGTTAGTGCCTATTATTCCTCATTTTACAATTATTCCAATAATATAATTTTGTTTGAAGAACCATTCTATGTGTTAACAAATTCTTTACGTTTATATTAGAATTGTATTACAAATATTTAGCTGGATTTAAAACTAGTGTTGTTTACATCGTGGCATATATCAGAAATTCAAGATGGCTTCGCTATCACTGGTAAGTGATGTTGCCATATCTGAAGTTCTTATTTATATTCGTCTCATGATTCAGCCTAGTTGCCATTTGCCTCCTCCAACCGACTTTATTTAGCGGTCTTCTCATTAACTGAATGGACAGCGAGTCTGAGTTGTATTTGCTATTTACAGGCTTGCAGCTTCTCAGTCGAGTCAAGGAAGCCTACCTAACACCTCTTCCTAAGCGATTTATTTTGAATATTACTCCTATGATGGCAGGATAAATGACACACTGATATTAACTAGCCGTATCCAAAATAAACCGCTACGGTGTTGGGGAGCTTCTTTGCGCAAGATAATACCGCTGTGTCTGTGTAGGTTTTAAAATCGGTGATATCACAATAACGTACGAGAGATTCTTGCGACGTGTAATATGCAAAATTAATCTCTCAGGGAAAGGTTTTACGATTCTTCCTGTTTGTGAATAAATACAAAATTCAATTTGATTTTATCCTAGTTAATCCAATGAAAATAAAATCCTTGCTCGCATACTTTATTAGGTAAAAATTATTAGCCTTTGAAAAGCACGATAATGATGATAATGATAATGATGATGATGATGATGATGATGAGAGAGAGAGAGAGAGAGAGAGAGAGAGAGAGTCGTAAAAATTAATTAACCTCTTTGGCAAATGTCACAAATTTCACCATGATTTTTCTTATGCAATTACAATAAAGGTTAATTTTCTGTAGCCAGTCATAAATTAGGCAAGATTTTTATAGTAGTGTGTAATTCACCGGGTCGGTCAGGAAGGATTCACTTGATGGTCGTGATCGTCAGCTTAATTACCCTCCCGGAAGGGAGCTGAGGAGCTCATATAGTCCGATCTAAGGGCAAGGCTGTGACCTTCACTACATGCATACACCCGTCCCCTTGCTCAAGGGGGGACAGTAAATCCACCCACTTCTGTCAGTGAAACTTTTCGCAACCTGGAGCGGGGCATGCGAACTCCCGTCTGCCAAATGGCAAGCGAGACCGCTACCACTGAGCCAGCGAGCGGTGTGGGTGTGTGTGTGTGGGTGTGTGTGTGTGTGTGTGTGTGTTTTCAGTTTTCATGATTTCTGCCTTACGTGTCTCCCTCTGTGTGTGTGTGTGTGTGTGTGTGTGGGTGTGTTTGTGTGTGTGTGTGTTTTGTTTTGTGATTATTGCCTTTCGTCTCCCTGTGTGTGTGTGGGTGTGTGTGTGTGTGTGTGTGTGTGTGTGTGTGTGAGTATAGGTCCATTGGTAGTGTATCAGTCAAACACTGTGGCTAATATAAACCCACTGGGCATTAAGGTGTGCCATTTACCTGCCCCCTACTGGCACATTGGTGGATTTAACCCCGTCCATATATTTGTATTGACTGTACCTCTCTCTCTCTCTCTCTCTCTCTCTCTCAGATACTCAGCATAGGAGACAGAGGAGGTTTGGGAGTATGGGCACGTGATGAGCTGAGGTGTAGATCTGGCCATGTAGAGAGGATGGAGTATATGAGACTGACTAGGAGAGTGTGTGTGACTGAGGTGGATGGGAGACGGAGGAGCGGGAGACAAAGGATGAGGTGGAGTGGTGAGGTGGAGACGATTATGAGAACGGAAGGTGAGTTGGAGAAAGGGCAGCCTGTCAGCAAAGGACGGGGTGACACTGAGGCGGTAGATTTGAGTTTCAGTAGGTGTAGAATCTGTAGATTTGGCCATATAGAGATGCAGGTTACTCATCCAAAATGGCAGAAAATACACACACACACACACACACACACACACACCGCTCGCTGGCGCAGTGGTAACGTTCTCGCTTGCCAACTGGTGGACAGGAGTTCGCGCCTCGCTCAGGTTGCGAAAAGTTTCACTGACGAAGTGGGTGGTTACTGTCCCCCTTGAGCAAGGGGACGGCAGGTGCATTGTACGTATGTGAAGGTTCACAGCCTTGCTCTTAGATCGGACTATATGAGCTCCCTCAGCTCCCTTCCGGGAGGGTAAAAGCTGACTTGATCGCACGACCATCAAGTTAGATCCTGACCTCGACCCCGGCAGGAATTACACATACACACACAAGCCACACATAAATGAAGACATGCCTGAAAGAAGACATTAACATCATTCATTAGACCAACCCTGGAGTATGCATCAGTAGTCTGGAGTCCTCATCTCAAAAAACAGATAGATAAGATTGAAAAAGTACACAAGGGCCGCTACAAGATGGGTACCAAGCTTAAGGGACCTAAGCTACGAAGAAAGACTAAATAAACTGAATCTACCAACACTACAGGAGAGAAGGAAAAGAGGTGACATGATAATGCTATATAAATGCATATCAAGGAAGGAGAAAATAGACATAAATGATTACTTAACATATGGGGAAGCATCAGCAAGAGGACACTGCAAAAAACTGCATAAGAAGAGAGGCGATAAAGACGTAAGGAAATTTAGTTTCCCAAATAGGGCAATTGATCAGTGGAATGCACTACCGAATGAAATAGTGTGTGCCAAAACAATTCATAAATTTAAGGATATGTACGATAAATATGGTTTAAGACACGGGACAGTACGAGCTGGACTCATTCCTGTAAAGATACAATTAGGTAAGAACAATCAGGTAAGAACACACACACACACACACACACACACACACACACACACACACACACACACACACACACACATTACATTGAACATTTACAAATGATAAGAAGCACACACAGACACACAGACACACACACACACACACACACACAGTACAGCGAACATCTACAAATGATAAGAAGCACACACACACACACACACACACACACACACACACACAGTACAGCCAACATCTACAAATGATAAGAAGCACACACACACACACACACACACACACACACACACACACACACACAGTACATCAAACTTCTTATAATTATAAGAATCACACACACACACACACACACACACACACACACACACAGTACAGCCAACATCTACAAATAATAAGCACAGGAAACCTTCAGATATTAGGGATCTAACGAGTGTGTACGTCGGGGGTCGGGTTGCGAGAGGCAGACCGAAAAAGACCTGAGATGAGGACATAGAGTGTGACCTAAGGGATAAGGGACTAAATAGGGAGGCTGCCAGAGATCGAGCAGCGTGGAGAGCCATTATGTGACCAAGGCCGACGCATACAAGCTTATAGGAGCCTTTATAAACGATACGATACGATATGATCACAGTACAAAGCATATGATTAAGCAGTAAATAACCTACAGTATATAGTGTAGACTCAGAATGCAGTATAGATATCACTGGGAAATAGGCCAGGAATGATGTGATAAACTGTACATTAGGTGGAGAGAATGGACAGCACAATGCTCTGAGTGTCCAGTTGTGAAGTTATATAGAGATTTATGTTACACCACCGCCACTAAGGAATGTAACGACCCTTGAACATCGAGGCAACACAAGAACACACGAACAACAGCAGTGAGAAAAAAATACCAAAGTAATCAAACGAACTGTATAAATATTCGCCAGAGTTACTCATGTTCCCCCTCCATTTGCTGGCGATTTTCTTTGTTGCAAGCCCCGCCCCCAGAGCGGTGCCCAGCTGTCTGCGGCCACAACACACCCATGCCTCAGTCAGTACCACCTGCTGCCCGTCAGTGTGCTATGAGAAAGGGTTGGTGTGGATGTGTGTCGGTTATACCCGTGGTGCCTAGCTGTCTGCGGCCACAACACCCCCCCCCCCATGCGTCAGTCAGTACCACTTGGGGCCCATCAGTGTCGCAATGAGAAGTGGTGGGTGTAGGCGCGTGTCGCTTATACCCGTGGTGCCCAGCTGTCTGCGGCCACAACACCCCCCCCCCCATACCTCAGTCAGACTCACTAGTTCCAATGACTGGTTAAAGTTACTTCACAGTGAGTGTAGACTGACTGAAATGCTCATTGTTGGAAGGGTATACAGAGCACATATACATTTTTTCTTTTAATGACACCAATACAGTAAAAACAAACGTACATCAGTTTCTTCCAGTACTGGTAGTGATCTTCCCTCTCTTTTTTGGTCCGCATTCGGTCATGTTTATCTGCATTGTTCAAAACGTTTATTATTACCTGCTACATTTGTTTGTGTCGTTAAAGAATGATGCACATACCTGTACAATGGTTTCTGCAGCCAGTGTTTTGAATTCCTTGGGTCGTGTTTATAGTTCTGTCCTAAGGTTGACATTGGCTGACTCCGTCATGTTGATTGATTGAATTATTTATAGTTCTAAAAGGTACACAGTGCTTATACAACAAAAGAAATGTTTTTGTTTTTTCTCTCACCACACTGTATTTCTTATTGTAACTTAATGAAAGATAATGTACACTTGTATCAACTGAATATTTGTGCAGTACTTCAAGGTTAATTATGGCTGAATGCCACCCTAGAGAAATCTCGAGCTACGATTGTCATTTCCAGCCTACATGTTTTGTTTCTTTTCGAAAATTATGCACAATATGATTAGTCGCTATTGACTTTACAAAGGAATAATGGTGTTTATTTTCTTATGGTCATCTTTTGAAACCTAATGCAGAAAAGGAAACTCATAGAAAACGGAGTAATTTAAATAAGGGCCAACAGTAGCTCCACCTCAGTCTTCACCGAACGATCTGTGAGGTAAAACGTACGAGAAATTTTTCTCTATTCTTTCGCTTGTAATTTGTTTTATACATTGACTTTATTATTTGTCAAACAAATTACTAAATTACTCTACTTTTCACACTGAATTCATGATGTCATTGTACAGTGTGCCTCTGACTTGGACAAATTTGACGGGGAAACCCAAACTCAGTGTTAACATCAAGATTCAAAATGTGTGCGTACCTTTCATAGTAGACACAGGGGCTGAGGTTAATTTGATCACAGTTAAGGCTATTCACCACTATGGCTTAGTGGACGCCTTTTATCCCTTGGACAAAAAGTTTGGCGAAATTCCATGCAAGAAAAATGTGGCAGTTGTGTTGGAATCGGTGAGCGGGCCAGTGAAAGTTGTATTGGATCTGATGGCAGATGGGCGGGTTGATGCGCCCTATGCAGTTTTAGGAATGAGTTTTTAAAGTCGTGCAGTTGTAGTTTAAACACCTGTGAGTCTTGGCCAGTGATGACATTCAGGGTGCCGGAGGTGAAACCCGAATTCAGTATCCGTCGCTTTAGAAAAACAGTGAGAATTAATGATAAAGTGTTTGGAGATGTGAAGATCGATACTGGTGCCTACTTCAATTTACTACCAATAAATGAGGCCAGGAGACTTGGCCTGAAGGTAGATGTTGTAGAGCCGCCCATACCGCGGTACTTCCCCTTCAGCCAAGAGTTGTATGAAGTGGTTTCCTGCGTTAGCAATGTTCCTGTCCAAGTTGAGGGCAAGACCCTCAATGTAGACTTTCATTTGTTTCCTGGTGAATATATTTTGTTGGGTGTAAGTGGTATTAAGGATCAGACATTTTCTTTTACCCCGGGTCTTGCTTTCAGAGCCAGGTGTCACTGGATCAGATGGAAATCCAGCTTTTCTGGATCGGGGTGAATCCCAAACTTTTGATGACGACAGATCATGACATTTTTCTTCTCTTAGTTACTACTTACAGTTTTTAACTCACTTGTGACAACTCCTTGAAGTTTGCTTGCTATTTGTGGTGTTAGCCTCACTGCTGACACCTTCCTGATGTTGACTAGTTTGTATTCACTGACTGCTTGTGGTTTGTAGTGGAAAATGGATCACCTCCATAGGAGGATATGCTTAACCCGCCACATATTTCCCCTACTTGCACATTTGTCTTCTGTATCTGGCATCATGGTTTTTGCCAGGTCATGTCACTCCATGGCGTATCTGGCACCTTGTTTTTGGTGGCAGTCATGGCTCTGCTAATGTTTCACGGCCACCATTTTTGAGGGGTCATCTCTCCTTGTGTATTTTTCACCACCCCACTTTTTCTGGGGGGAGAGGGTGGGGTTCCCCTGTGTCTTCGTTGTCACTGGAGCAATTTTGTTAGTGTTTTCTGATTGTGTGTGACTCCATAAACTCTCGTCAAGAAATGGGATTAAAAGGTTCCAGTTGCAAACATTATCTGAATCATTAGTTTCACCCCATACTTTTTTTCATGAATCCTTTTTTTTTTTTTTTTTTTTTTATGTGATTTGATTCTTATGGTTTCTTCATCCTGAATTCACCTGGTTAATGACCCCATATCAGTCAGCCAGGCTATAATGAGGATGGGTTCAAAAGTAAAGGGTACCACAAATCCACAGGTATGGCGGTCCACAGCAAACTAGGCTGTGTTGTGGACTGAGTTGTATACCCCTAGTACAACATGACATTAAATTGTACTCACAGATGCTCAGAAGCTATTGACAAGCGAACTTCTGGAAGAGGATTTCAACCTGTGTGTCCAGCTCATTTCAGTTTTCGATTTACAGGTTGAGATCTGTTTTAATGGTGAAGTTTGGATTGACGTATTTAATGGAATCTTTATACTGTAGTTACCCATATGTATCTGTGCCTGTCTCTCCATTGTTTGTTAAGTTTCTTTTTAAAATCATATCCATACAGTATTTGACTGCACTGTGTGTGATGAGAGGTCATTCAATTTGCTCACTATTCGACTGCAGAGACAGTACTTCCCTATATCGAATTTTGTCATTTCCTTCAAACTAATAATTCCTAAGATGATTGCACAGTGGTGTCATGGTCATATATTGGAAGTATATTGCAGTGAACAAGGAAACCAGAGCTCCATCACCACCACCTCCCTCTTTTACGGGCAATATTATGTATATGATTGTTTTTGTCATATTTATCAAGAAAATTACTGGTGATACATACATATATATATATATATATATATATATATATATATATATATATACACACACACACACACAAGAATCTCAGGTTAATCAGATTGGTCAAGTTTTGAAAGTAGAAAAAAAAAAAAATGATTAAACCATTCTCCTATAGCACTTAAAACTGCTTGGCAGTGATGGAAGGGCTGAAGAGGAATCCACGGTAGTTTTGCAGAACCTTCACAGGCTCTGGCTTACATACTATATCTCCCGTCAAAAAAGGTACCACAACCATTGTTATACATTTTAACAATTGAATATGAAGTACTTAACAAAATTCAGTCTTCCTCTAAGCCACATCATGCATACATAAGAGAGAAGAACGCAGTTGCACTAACAGTTGGTCCCCAGAAGTTGGACAGCGGTGACTTAATAGGGAGACTCTACCCATGGAAGATCACTGTTGATTATTTTTCAGTGTATATCAAGGTATGTTATACCACAGGACATCACCTTTCAGGATGTATTTCAGTTTTTGTTTCATTATTCTGAGTAAAAAGCCTTTGTTGGCAGTTGATGTCGATAAGAGATCCGCTCTGCTGGCTGTAAACATTAATACCGTATGTACTGTACCTGATGGAGTCAACACTGAGCTACCGTATAGTTTTGCCCTAGCATGGTTATTTCCCTCTTCCATGTTTGTCAGATACTGAAGAGAGAAGCATCACCAGTGCTGTACTCTTCTCTGAAAACCAGTTTTGATTTAGGCAGGGTAGAACTGTTCATGATTGGCTGTTTGCTCGTGGACAATGATGTAACTTTTTGGCAATTGTCTGGATGTGTTGTTGATGTGATACTATTTGATTTTAGCACTGCATGACTCTCAACCATTCTGGACGTATCAAACTAAGTTCATTGGGTATCAGTGGTCCTAAAAAAAAAAAAAAAAAATGCTTTAAGAAATAAGAATCTTCAAAGACTTGGCTACAAATTTTCTCCATGTAGGTAAGTCTGTATAAAGTACAAGGTGATACGGAATGTGTAAAATTATGTTTTTCTAACAGTGTAATGATTACTTTGTACGTCATATCACAAACCCATAGTAAAAGCTGCATGCATGAAATTACCTGTGTCTCTAGTATGAACTACATTGAGTCTGTTCGTACGGATCACTGATTAAATGAAACTCGTAATGCATTAAAACATTTTATATAATAGAGACTTATAAACAAGAGGGTAGAGGCCTCCACCATTTGCTGGCTCAGGGCCTCTGCAGCGCTAAATGCCGCCCTGGTATCTGATGTTCTCTGTCAAAGGCAGCCGAGGTACTTGACATCTACGCATTTTCCTGTCCACTGCATTAATGACATCAGCCAGGTAAATAAACAGATTAACAAGACAGATCCTCTTGCTCCTGAAATCATGTAATGATATATACAGGTATCGTTTCTAATTATGGGTGCTGCATCACTTTCTAGTGTCTCCATCACCCTAACTGCTATGCTTGTCAATGATGCAGGTCTGTAGTTGACTTGGATATTTATATTGCCTTTCGTAAAAAGAGACTAACATTTGCCACTGATCAGTGGTTTCCATTTAGAATATGCATCATTTACAAGAACTCTCTGCATTCTGCATGTCAAATATTATGTAATCAGCTGAAAAAGCTACTATTCTAAAGCTTTCTATCTTGAAAGGAACGTTATGTTGAAAGTTGTCCAAGGCCTTCATAAAGTCAAAACATATCACATCCATGTCTCCAGCACTCTTAGTAACTGCAGAGCTGTAGGTCTGTGTGATACGAAGCCTTGCTGTTCATTATTGATGAATATGTTTGACCTGGAAAATGATTTATTATTGCCTCGGTTTTCACACGAAAGTTTGCAATCAATGCTCGTTCCAATGACTGGTTAAAGTTACTTCACAGTGAGTGTAGACTGACTGAAATGCTCACTGTTGGAAGGGTATACAGAGCACATATACATTTTTTTCTTTTAATGACACCAATACAGTAAAAACAAACGTACATCAGTTTCTTCCAGTACTGGTAGTGATCTTCCCTCTCTTTTTTGGTCCGCATTCGGTCATGTTTATCTGCATTGTTCAAAACGTTTATTATTACCTGCTACATTTGTTTGTGTCGTTAAAGAATGATGCACATACCTGTACAATGGTTTCTGCAGCCAGTGTTTTGAATTCCTTGGGTCGTGTTTATAGTTCTGTCCTAAAGGTTGAGATTGGCTTACTCCGTCATGTTGAGTGATTGAATTATTTATAGTTCTAAAAGGTACACAGTGCTTATACAATAAAAGAAATGTTTTGTTTTTTTCTCTCACCACACTGTATTTCTTATTGTAACTTAAAGATAATGTACACTTGTATCAACTGAATATTTGTGCAGTACTTCAAGGTTAATTATGGCTGAATGCCACCCTAGAGAAATCTCGAGCTACGATTGTCATTTCCAGCCTACATGTTTTGTTTCTTTTCGAAAATTATGCACAATATGATTGGTCGCTATTGACTTTACAAAGGAATAATGGTGTTTATTTTCTAATGGTCATCTTTTCAAACCTAATGCAGAAAACGAAACTCATAGAAAACGGAGTAATTTAAATAAGGGCCAACAGTTCAGTACCACCTGGGGCCCATCAGTGTCGCTATGTGGAAGGGAGGGTGTAGACGTGTGTCGGTTATACCCGTGGCGCCTGGCTGTCTACCTTTGGGTCTAGACCAGCGGTTCCCAACCTGGGAGCCATGGCCCCCAAGGGGGCCATGGGACATTGACTGGGGGAGCATGGGCCATATTGGTAATATAAGATATTATAAGGTATTTGGTCTGGGTAAAACCTGACAGAAATCAAGTATGAAATATACCTTACTGTGCTAGTTTAGCCTTAAGTATATTGGGGTAATTACCGTTTTCTGCACAATATCAAATATTAAAAATATATAAATATACGATCTGAGTTATATAGGGGCCATGGAGCTTCTCATAATTTTCTCGGGGGGCCACAGGACCAAAAAGGTTGGGAACCACTGGTCTAGACAGACACTCAGTTGCCTGTCTAGGGCGGGAGGGGATGGCTGCATGCGGCTCCTGGGGTTGCAGATGGCAGCCTCCTACTGTGCTAAGCAGTACAGGCTTGCCAACACCTATAACGATTTATTCTGTATATTAAACCTCAATAACCTCTTGTTTGTTACTGATGCAAACTACGAGTATGTCGACGTCAGAGCGACACAAATGACATCACCAGACTGTCAAGGTGCAATAGACAAAATAAATCGCTAAGGAAGAGGTGTTTTGGCGTTGTAGTAGCCTACATATTCCTTGGTCATGTATTCTGCCTGTTACATATTTACATTGACTTTTAGGCTGCCTGTTTCGTTGACATGGTTTGCCACAGCGACAGACATTACAATACTGAGCTGTGCTGAGAGAGAGAGAGAGACGATATTCAGGATGGCTCAGACGTGTTCCTCCTCTCTCTCTCTCTCTCTCTCTCTCTCTGCTATACAGAGAAGTGCTGATAAAATCATAAGTGTATATGAGTACCGATGTGTGTTTGAGTACTGGTGTGCATCTGTATGTTATGTGAACCTGTGTACATTTATAGGAAACTGTGTGTGTGTGTGTGTGTATGTAAAATTCACCGGGTCGGTCAGGATCACTTGATGGTCGTGATCGTCAGCTTTTACCCTCCCGGAAGGGAGCTGAGAGCTCATATACCGATCTAAGGGCAAGGCTGTGACCTTCACACACGCACACACCCGTCCCCTTGCTCAAGGGGGGACAGTAACCACCCACTTCGTCAGTGAAACTTTTCGCAGCCTGAGCGAGGCGCGAACTCCCGTCCACCAGTTGCCAAGCGGGAACGTTACCACTGCACCAGCGAGCGGTGTGTGTGTGTGTGTGTTCTTACATAACTTTACAGGAATGAGTCCAGCTCGTACTGTCCCGTGTCTTAAACCATATTTATCGTACATATCCTTAAATTTATGAATTGTTTTGGCACACACTATTTCATTCGGTAGTGCATTCCACTGATCAATTGCTCTGTTTGGGAAACTGAATTTCCTTACGTCTTTATCGCCTCTCTTTTTATGCAGTTTTTTGCAGTGTCCTCTTGCTGATGCTTCTCCATATGTTAAGTAATCATTTATGTCTATTTTCTCCTTCCCTGATATGCATTTATGTAGCATATGAATGCTAGTCTCATATTTGCATGCGGTGTATACAGGTTCATACATGTTCCGTGTGTGTGTATGCATTTGATTGTATATATATATATATATATATATATATATATATATATATATATATGTACGTATGTATATGCTTGACCACCTGTTTTAATGAAATTCCCGTCAGACAACTCTCAGTTGTTGACAGACATACTGTACACACACACACACACACACACACACACACACACACAGTGTAATCTTTTCTGTCAGGCGATTTTCATTTTTATTGTAAGAGTGAATTTCTAGCATTTTATCTATCTATCTGTCTACCTCTCTTTTGCCAGGCGCCTTAATCCCGTAAGGGGTGGCCACAAACATATCGCCTCAATGTCGCCCTGTCCCCCGACGTTTCACTGCCCTGCTCCCAGCTCACACCCCCCTCTCTCATATACCTCTCCACTCCATCCCTCCATCTCATCCTTGGCCTCCCCCTCTCTCATACACCTCTCCACTCCATCCCTCCATCTCATCCTCGGCCTCCCCCTCTCTCATATACCTCTCCACTCCATCCCTCCATCTCATCCTCGGCCTCCCCCTCTCTCATATACCTCTCCACTCCATCCCTCCATCTCATCCTCGGCCTCCCCCTGCAAGACCATCTTTGTCTAAATAAAACCATTGGGCGCTAATCAGCCTGAAATACATGATCGGGCTGAAGGGGTACATTGAGTTGGCTTCTTGTGTAGGTATTGTAGTTGTTGACAGAACCCCGGCACCTTGACTGTGCAGACTGGAGGCGTCAGGGTGGTGGGGGTAGATGAGGCAGGGGGATGTGAGGCAGAGAAGGGTTAAGGAGAGGCAGGGGTGTTGGTGGTAGCAGGTAGGCAGGGGAGTGTGAGGCAGAGAAGGGCAAAGGAGAGGCAGGGGTGTTGGTGGTAGCAGGTAGGCAGGGGGGGTGTGAGGCAGAGAAGGGTTAAAGAGAGGCAGGGGTGATGGTGGTAGCAGGTAGGCAGGGGATGTGAGGCAGAGAAGGGTTAAGAAAAGGCAGGGGTGTTGGTGGTAGTGGTAGGTGAGGCAGGGGTGTGTGAGGCAGAGAAGGGTTAAGGAGAGACAGGGGTGTTGGTGGTAGCAGGTAGGCAAGGGTGTTGGTGGTAGGGGTAGGTGAGGCAGAGAAGGGTTAAGGAGAGGCAGGGATGTTGGTGGTGGCAGGTAGGCAGGGGGATGTGAGGCAGAGAAGGGTTAAGGAGAGGCAGGGGTGTTGGTGTAGCAGGTAGGCAGGGCAGGCTTGGGGAAAGGTAGGGTGGCATGAGTGGAGGGGACAGAGGTGCAGGCGGCAGGAGTGGCAGTACTCAGTGTCTTGGAGGTAAACAAGAGGCAGGGCTGGGTTGGATGTCAGGTGGGGTTGGGTAAGGCAGGACTGGATCAGGCAGGGGAGTGTGACAGGACGGGTTGCAGAAGTGGAGGTAGGAAGGAGAGAAAAAGTGAATGAGGTATGGGTGGGGAAGGCATGGGGGGGTGAGGTAGGGGTGGGTGTGGTAGGGATGGGGAAGGCATGGGTGGGTGAGGTAGGGGTGGAGAAGGCATGGGTGGGTGAGGTAGGGGTGGAGAAGGCATGGGTGGGTGAGGTAGGGGTGGGGAAGGCATGGGTGGGTGAGGTAGGGGTGGGGAAGGCGTGGGTGGGTGAGGTAGGGGTGGAGAAGGCATGGGTGGGTGTGGTAGGGGTGGGGAAGGCATGGGTGGGTGAGGTAGGGGTGGGGAAGGCATGGGTGGGTGAGGTAGTCAAGCATCAGGGCGAATTAAGAACACTAGTCTTGATGGAAATTGTTTTTTTCATATCCCACCTGAGTTACGGACACACACACAAGTATCTTCCTTAATGACCTAGAGCAGCTTGTACAGCACCCTACCCGTATCCCTGACCGCCTTGGAGAGAGCTCCAACATACTTGACCTCTTCCTCACAACTAATCCTTCTGCTTACTCTGTTAATCTTTTCTCTCCGTTGGGCTCCTCCGATCACAACCTTATTACCTTAACCTGTCCTATCACTCCGGTACGGCCTGTGGACCCTCCAAAGAAACGTAGTCTGTGGCACTTTGGAGCCGCGGACTGGGAGGCCCTCAGGCAATACTTCTTTGATTTTCCCTGGAATGATTATTGCTTCCATGGCCATGAGCCATCTGAGTGTGCCTTGCGCATTACGGAGGTTATTCTCTCGGGCATGGAAGCATACATTCCTTTCTCATATCCTTTAACTAATGCAAGAAAGCCTTGGTTTAATCACGCTTGTTCTAATGCTGTCCGCAACAAGGAGAGGGCCTACAAAAGGTACCGGAGCCAACCCACCCCTGAATCACATCATCTTTACGTTTCTGCCCGGAATCGTGCATAAGTCTGTTCTTCGCTCTACTAAAAATAATTTCATCCATACTAAATGCTCTCAACTCTCCAACTTGAATTCTTCCCGCTCCTTCTGGCACCTTGCCAAAAATCTTTCTAACAATTTTACCTCATCATCCTTCCCTCCTCTTTTTCTACTCTGATGGTTCTGTAGCTATTTCTTCTACTGATAAAGCAGATCTCTTCGCACAGACTTTCTCCTCCAATTCCACCTTAGACGATTCCGGTGCTGTTCCTCCATCACTTCCCCCCTCTGACTTCCTCATGGCTGACATTAAAATTTCTTGAGCTGATGTATTTTCTGCCATCACTGGCCTCAGTACTAACAAGGCATATGGGCTTGATGGGGTCCCTCCTGTTGTTCTCAAGAACTGTGCTTCTGTGCTTACACCCTGCCTAGGCAAACTCTTTCGCCTTTGTCTGTCAACTTGTACCTTTCCTTCTTGCTGGAAGTTTGCTCTCATTCAGCCAGTCCCAAAGAAGGGTGACCACTCCCAACCCTCCAACTATCGTCCAATTGCTTTAACGTCCTGTATTTCAAAAAGTTTTCGAGTCAATTCTTAATAGAAAAATTTTAAGGCATCTTTCCCTATCACAACCTTCTTTCCGATCGTCAGTATGGGTTCCGTCAGGGACGCTCCACTGGCGATCTTCTCACCTACCTTTCGGACTCCTGGTCATCCTCCTTTCGGGACTTTGGCGAAAGCTTTGCCATTGCACTTGACATCTCAAAGGCTTTCGATCGAGTCTGGCATAAATCTTTAATTTCCAAACTGCCCTCCTACGGTTTCTATCCTTCTATTTGTACCTTCATCGCTAGCTTCCTTTCTGGTCGTTCTATAGCCGCTGTTGTAGACGGCCATCGTTCTTCTCCTAGATCTATCAACAGTGGTGTTCCTCATGGCTCTGTCCTATCACCAACTCTTCCTTTTATTCATCAATGATCTTCTAAGCTGTACATCTAACCCTATCCACTCATACGCTGATGACTCCACCCCTTCACCTTTCCATTCCCGGTTCCCGCAACGCCCATCTCAACAGTTACTTCAAGAAACAAGGGATGAGGCTATGGCACACCTTATGTCTGACTTGGCTCGTATCTCTGACTGGGGTAAAAATAATATGGTTGTCTTTAATGCATCTAAGACTCAGTTCTTACACCTATCAACCCGACAAAATCTTCCACAGGTATACCCACTAATGTTTAATAATATTCAGCTTAATCCTGCATCATCCTTGAACATGCTTGGGGTTTCATTTACTCCGGACTTATCTTGGAAAGATCATATTACATCTCTTGTAAAATCTGCTTCCAAGAGATTGGGTGTGCTAAGCTGACTCCACTCTTTCTTTACCCCTGCACAATTGTTGACTCTATACAGGGGTTTTATCCACCCCTGTGTGGAGTATAACTCTCATGTGTGGGGAGGCTCCCCACATACAGCTCTTCTCAATAGGGTGGAGTCAAAGGTTTTTCGTCTCATTAACTCTCCTCCTCTTACTGACTCCCTTCAACCTCTGTCTCTTCGCCGCACTGTTGCATCTTTATCTCTTTTCTATCGCTACGTTAATGGTCACTGCTCCTCTGAACTGTCTGCTTGCATTCCTCCACCTCTACGACGGGCGCGTAGCACCCGTCTGGCAGCAAACTCTCATCCCTTTTCTGTCCAACTCTAATGCAAGAGTTAACCGTTACTCCCAGTCTTTCATTTATGCAACAGGTCAGCTCTGGAACTGTCTCCCTCTGTCTGTATTTCCTGCTGCCTATGATCTCCAGTCTTTCAAACGCAGTGTGTCCAGGCATCTCAAAATGATCGGATCTTGAATTTGGCTCTCTATTGTATTTTGTTTTTCTCTTGGAGGGAACTGTTACTGCGGGCTCATGGCCTTTGGTTCTTTCTTCCTCGCATAAAAAAAAAAAAAAAAGCTGAACGAATACACAGCGGCAAAACTAAACCATCTGAAACACGCCCTAGTAGTGATGGGGGTTTGCACTGTATATCGCCAGTTGTAAATTATCGTTGGCTTCGTAACACTTCTTCCTTAGTGGTTTACCCGTACACATTACACCTTTATAAGCCTCTACAAGCAGCATGCAATCCCACCCACACCACTAACTTCTGATGAGTAAGTACGTTCGTTTGTTCAGTGATGGGAAGCTTTGGCTGGTACATTCTCTGTCTATCTATCTGTCTGTTTGTCTATCTGTTACCAGACGCCTCAATCCCGTAAGGGATGGCCACAAACAAATCGCCTCCATGTCACCCACTCCCCAGCCATTTCACTGCCCTGCTCCCAGCTCACACACGCCTCTCTCATAATCTCTCCATCTCATCCTTGGCCTCCCCCTCCCTCTCCCCCCCTCCACCTCACTCACATGCATGGTAGTATGAAGAAATATTAGAAAAGCGATGTATGGCTACGGTATAATCTTAGTCTGCCCTAAACCACTTCATTCAGGTGACGTATTATCCAATTTATTCTTGAAACTGTTTAACGTCTTAATTCAGCTTAACATTTCCCTAACTTGTCTTTTTAGCTACGGCCTTAATCAGCGCTGGCATAAACGACAACTTTTCCGAGTTGAATAAAATTGTTCGAAACATTTTCCCACATTGTACGGGAAAACGATAGTGACCTTACATTGCCTTGTATACATCACCAACATCGTATATTAATGCAGTATTAATGTACAGTTAGATGTTTACCACTAATTCGTACAGATTTATCCCTGAGGCACGAGTGAAAGATTTGATATAGTACGTACATTTGCGGTGATTGGCTGCTGGGCCTGACGCCGGAAAGAGATGACATCTGATTGGCTGTGTGACGTCACTACACTACCCACAATGCAACAGCCGACCAGGAGGGCAGGCGCAGGCAAGGAAGTTACCGGTGTGGTGTTTTTTGTTGGTGTATTTTTGTCAATGTACCAACTTGTGGTGCACTTACACAAGACTATGGGCCACATCAGCGGTGTGAGACAACAGCGAGCTGCCAGAACGAGGCAGCGTGTGTCTAGCAGCACAAATGAACGGGTAAGGCGTGTGAAAATAGCAAGCCTGTGCTGGTGTCAATATGGCAGGTGAGACAGTGTGAGGCGTGAGGTGTGGCAGCGTGAACCTGACGCAGTGCCATTGTTTTGGTCAATACCATCAATATAGTTCAGGCACCTTACATAGACAGAACCTGACGCAGTGCCATTGTTTTGGTCAATACCATCAATATAGTTCAGGCACCTTACATAGACAGAACCTGACGCAGTGCCATTGTTTTGGTCAATACCATCAATATAGTTCAGGCACCTTACATAGACAGAACCTGACGCAGTGCCATTGTTTTGGTCAATACCATCAATATAGTTCAGGCACCTTACATAGACAGAACCTGACGCAGTGCCATTGTTTTGGTCAATACCATCAATATAGTTCAGGCACCTTACATAGACAATATAGTTCAGGCACCTTACATACACGGAACCTGACGCAGTGCCATTGTTTTGGTCAATACCATCAATATAGTTCAGGCACCTTACATAGACAATATAGTTCAGGCACCTTACATAGACAATATAGTTCAGGCACCTTACATAGACAATATAGTTCAGGCACCTTACATAGACAATATAGTTCAGGCACCTTACATAGACGGAACCTGACGCAGTGCCATTGTTTTGGTCAATACCATCAATATAGTTCAGGCACCTTACATAGACAGAACCTGACGCAGTGCCATTGGTTTTGTTAATACCAGCAAATATAGTTCTGGCACCTTTCATGAACGAAAAATGTTGTCATATTGCAGCTGATTTCTTACAGATTAAACAAGACTCAGAGACACTGGCATTACATGATTACATCACTTGTGTAGCACTTTATGATTAGCATCGTATAACATGTGCCTATCACCTTCCTGCTGGAGCCCTGGCACCACCACCATTACCATAGAATCACCTAACCACCACCACCATTACCATAGAATCACCTAACCACCACCACCACCACATAGGCACCTCTCATCCACCACCACCCAACCACCACACCACCACCAACACCACCCCACCCAACCACCACTACCACCAACACCACCCCACCCAACCACCACCACCACCACCCGTCCACCACCACTTAATCACCACCACCACCACCGCCGCCGCTACAACCACCACCACCACTTGGATCTTGAGCTTTTCTTCAAATTAATTCATGGCAGTTATTCGTGTGTGTGTGTGTGTGTGTGTGTGTGTGTGTGTGTGTGTGCGCGCGCCTGCCTAGTTTAAGTGGCATGGTACATATATAGATGTATTGTGTGTATCACACGTTAATTTTCCCTCTTTAACATATATGTTTATGGCACTGACAGTGTAAGACAAGAAACAGACAAAACAAATCGCTGAGGAAAAGGCGTCACGGTCTCCGAACGGACCAGAAATCTATCTATCTATCTATTACCAGACGCCTTAATCCCGTAAGGGGTGGCCACAAACAAATCGCCTCCATGTCGCCCTGTCCCCCGCCACTTCACTGTCCTGCTCCCAGCTCACACACCCCTCTCTCATTTACCTCTCCACTCCATCCCTCCATCTCATCCTTGGCCTCCCCTCCCCTTCCCCCCTCCACCTCACTCACACACTCTCCTCGCCAGTCTCTCATCCTCCTTCCTCTCCACATGGCCAGAGTAGAAATGCAGTCCTATGAATGTCATCTTTCAGTCGTTTAAGCTTCTCTGTTGCTACTCATCCTGTCGTTCTCGTCAGTCCAATTTGCTGCCACTCATGGCCTCATTCTTGGTCTGCCTCTCCTCATTCTTGGTCTGCCTCTCCTCATTCTTTTAGTCAGTTGCACGTGTGGATGTGGATGTGATGGGGAGCGTTAGGAGAAATACATTGAGGTGGATTGGCCATGTGGAGAGGATGGAGAGTGAGAGTGTATATGAGTGAGGTGGAAGGGGAGAGGGAAGGGGAGGCCAAGGATGAGATGGAGGGATGGAGTGGAGAGGTATATGAGAGAGGGGTGTGTGAGCTGGGAGCAGGGCAGTGAAATGGCGGGGATATATTAGCTGTTTACCATGCCTTTGATTCTCTCT
>NC_136985.1:16163221-16193221 GCF_032717465.1 Coenobita brevimanus
TCACTTTTAAAATCGACGTAGATTCCATTTATAACATACTGGAGGATTTTATGGTATATGCGCCAAGTAATCGCCGAGGAAGAGACGCTACGGAATCTGCAAGGCCTATATTAGAGATTACGGCTGAAGGTTTAATGTCGGCACAATTGCAAGTCAGAGTAACATAGAACAGAATATTAAGGTTTATGGTGCAAAATAAATCGCCGAAGAAGAAGTGTTACGGAATGATCAAAGTTAGTTGAAAATTAATCCGTAATATCGCTGGAATGGTGGACTTGGCATCACTTTTTCCTTAGCCATTCATTTTCAAATTAGGCCTTTGTGTTGGCTTGTATGATATTTATACTTTGCTAATACCGCCATAGTTTGCATCAATCGCACACAAGAGGATATTAAGGTGGAGTGTGCAAAATAGTTCGCCGAGAAGGAAATGTTACGAAATCTCCTATATGAGAGATTACGGCTTAAATTTAAATCTCGGCACAGTTGCCTCAGTAACCTACAATAGAATATTAAGGTGTAATGTGCACAATAATAATAATAATAATAATAATAATAATAATAATAATAATGTACACAGTAAATCTCGGCACAGTTGCCTCAGTAACCTACAATAGAATATTAAGGTGTAATGTGCACAATAAATCGCTGAGGAAGAGGTGTTACGAAGCCTGCCAAGTCGGGGTTGAAAATTAAGCCGTTATCTCGTTGAATGGAAGGATTCTTAGCATCTTTTCCTGAGCCATTTATTCTGCATATTACACCTTCCTGTCCTCTGTGACGTTATTTATATTTTTTAATACAGTCGTAGTTTGTATTAACACCATATTAGAGGATATTAAGGTGTAGCAGGAAAAATAAATCGCCGAGGAAGGAATATTACGAAGCCTCCAAGAGGTGTCCGAGATAACGGTGGAATTTCAAGTTGGTGATTTTGTTGTTTTTTATTATGTGACTCTACACTGAGTGACAAGCCAAATGGTTTCCTGTACACCAGGAAACCATTTGTTACGCTGGGTGGTAACCATATAACCAAATTAGGACACCTGGTGGTTTAGTGGGTAATTAAGGCGCTCCAATCGGATTGAGCCGGTGAAGGTTTATATCCAAGGGATGGTTGGGGTTTATTGTTCACGTAATGCCACTCAGGGATGAGTGAGGCTGGTCACTCTCAACTTAAATGTCAGGACTTGCCTAGCCCCGGACTCCTACGCTCTTCATGGGGCAACGTAGGATTGGATGATGATGATGATGTGAATATTTGACGTTATTTTAAATATTATTCGTATAATTTTGTTTGTTTAGAGTTTCGGCTGCCTAATTAACCATATATATGAGTAGTGCAGGAGCGCTGATGTGTGTGTGTGTGTGTGTGTGTGTGTGTGTGTGTGTGTGTGTGTGTGCGTGCGTGTGTGTATGTGTGTGTGTGTGTACGTGTCACCTGGTGTGGCAAATTCACCTGCCATTATTACCTGTCTTTTTTCTGTTTTATTCTCATACCTGTTCATTATTTATCTTTTACCAATCCGTTTTGTATATATGGTAATCTTTTCTTTTCGGGTCGTGTAGTTGTATTTATTTTATTGAGTATTTGTTGCCTCTGACGATTGTATTTTCCTTAAGAGAGAGTTTTTGAACGTAAGGAAATATTTGGCCCGAGATGACGACTCGGGTCTTCCTTGGCCTCTTGCCCTTCCTCTTCTTCCTCTTCTTCTTCCTCCTCCCTTTCTTTCTTTGTCTTCTCCTTTCTCTTCTTTTCTTCTTCCTCTTCTTCTTCTTCGTCTTCTCCTTCTTTTCCTCTTCTTTCTCTTCTTCTTCCTCTTCTTTTTCTTCTCCTTCTTCTTCCTCCTCCTCTTCTTCTTCGTCTTCTTCTCTTTCTTCTTTTTCTTCTTCCTCTTTTGCTCCTCCCTTTTCTTCCTCTTCATCATCATCTTCATCTTCTTCTTTTCTTCTTCCTCCTCCTCCTCCTCCTCCTCCTCCTCCTCCTCCTCCTCCTCCTCTTCTTTTTCCTCTTCTTCCTCTTGATGCTGAGTTGTAAGGATCCATTAACACTAGATGATGATGCTGGTCACGAAGAAGTGCTGTGGGAAGGATAGAGAGGTTTAGTATTTGCCAGTGAGCTACGTGCAAAAAGACGAAATTCTGGGCCAAGTTAAGATGAAAGAACTATACCAAATCCACACTAAATGATGCTAGTCACGAAGAAGTGCAGTAAAAACTATGGAAAGTCTTAGTCTTGTCTTTTTGAGCCAAGTTAAGGTGATAGAGCTATTGTAAATTAACACTAGTTGATGCTAGTCACGAAGAAGTGCAGTGAAAACTTTGGAAAATCGTACTCTTCTCTCTCTCTCTCTCTCTCTCTCTCTCTTAGGTGAAAGGAGTTTTAGCAGACAGTTAAGTAAAGTGGTTGTGATGGGCACAGCGAAGCGCGGTTAATTATAAACGAAAATTAGCGACCGCAGAATGTAACCTTCATGGAGACTGACGTAGCGTGTGATTAGCAATTGTAACTTAGATCTGAGATGGTTAAATAGTGTGACATTTAGAGGTTTGTTTCTTTCTTTAATTCTCTGTCCTTGTTGCTGACTCTCTCTCTCTCTCTCTCTCTCTCTCTGTATTGGGTTTCTATTATTTTTTTTGCCTTCCTCCCTTTACCTCTCATTTACCACACTCAACTGATATGAGAGAGAGAGAGAGAGAGAGAGAGAGATCATGGGATGGAAGAAATTAATAATGACACTTTCTCACGAGAGAGAGAGAGAGAGGGGGGGAGGGTGTCGTAGGAGAGGTAATATTTTGGCTTACTTCCTCACTATCTTTCACGCCATTTATTCTCATATTCTCTCCCCTCACTCTCGCGTTTCCGCCTCACCTCTCACTTTTCTCTATCTCACTCACTTTCATCATTTTTGCCTCAGCAGCTCTCTCTCTCTCTCTCTCTCTCTCTCTCTCTCTCTCTCTCTCTCTCAGCAAACACAGGGGTGCAAAAATCCCCACGTTTCAAAACATTATCCCATCTATCCTTTTACGAGCCTCCTCAGCTCACCAATAGACCCTCAAAACAGCTCCAATTAAATCAATAGACACAAGCAGGTAGATAGAAAAGGATGATAAGAGAGAAAAGGGAAAACAGTAAAGATGCAGTAGGCGGAGCAATATGGCTGCCGCGGCTGTGTTTACATTCGCTCAGCCAATCAGCGTCCGCCTCCCTCTGCCCTCAGCACCCAGCCGCCCTCTGATTGGCTGGCAGCTGTGAGGCCAGGGACGAGGCAGGAAGGGAAGAAATATGGAGGGAGGAGAGTATAATAATAATAATAATAATAATGATAATGATGATCATGATTATAACAACAACAACAATAATAATAATAATAATAATAATAATAATAATAATAGCAATAATAACGTACATTTCCACAAACGCTGGTTATTGATATAACAATGTTATGTATACAATAACAGTACAAAGCATAGACGCCAAGATCATACCCTGTAGATATAGGTGTTAGGGGGTATAATACAAGTACAATTAGCAATATACTAAATGTCATTACACTATTTTAAACCGTTGCCTTTGTGAATTATGATATCATATTAGTGGTAGATGGGGGCGCTCACCATCCACTCACTCAATGTATTGCTGCTCTCGGGTGTCTGCCCTTTCCTCTCCTCCATCCTTCTTTCCTTCCATCCTCTTCTGTCTTCCTTTACTTCGTTCTTTCCTTGCCCTTCTGCCTACGGGTAACTTTACACTCCCTCTTCTGTCTTTCTTTCCTTCATTCTTTCCTTTTCCTTCTGCCTGTGGGTGACTCTACACTGAGTGACAAGCCAAATGGTTTCCTGTACACCAGGAAACCATTTACTACGCTGGGTGGTGACCATATAACCAAATATTGGCACCTGGTGGTTTAGTGGGTAATTATTGCGCTCGAGTCGGATTGAGCCGGTGAAGGTTTATATCCAAGGGGTGGTTGAGGTTTATTGCTCATGTAATGCCACTCAGGGATGAGTGAGGCTGGTTACTCTCATCTTAAATGTCGAGACCAACTGCCTAGCCCCGGGCTTCTACGCTCCTGTTGGGGCAGTGTGGGATTGGATGATGGATGGATGGATGGATTTTTCTATCTATCTATCTATTGCCAGACGCCTCAATCCCGTTTGGGGTGGCCACAAACAAATCGCCTCCAAGTCACCCTGTCCCTCGCCATTTCACTGCCCTGCTCCCAACTCACACCCCCCTCTCTCATATACCTCTCCACCCCATCCCTCCATCTCATCCTCGGCCTCCCCCTCCCTCTTCCCCCCTCCACCTCGCTCACATACACTCTCTTCGTCAGTCTTTCACCCTCCATCCTCTCCACATGGCCAAACCACCTCAGTGTGTTCCTCATAACGCTTCCTATCACATCCACATCCACACCACAACGCTCCTTTATATCCTCATTCGTCAGCCTGTCTCTCCACGTGACTCCACAGGCTCCTCTTAAATAACTCATTTCCACTGCTCTCACTCTTGACTTGTGTCCTTCCAACAATGTCCAAGCTTCACTTCCGTACGTTAGAGTTGGTATCACAATACTCTCATGTAGTAACTTTTTCACTTCCATGCTCACTTCCCTGTTTCTTATCACTGCTTTCAAGGAACCAGCAACCTTTCTTCCCTGCTGTACCCTTTCAAGCACTTTACCCTCCAAACCTCCATCCTTACTCATCACACTACCCAAATACTTAAACGTACTCACATTTTCCAATTCCTCACCATCTAACCTCGTTGTACATTCACTAACGACACCTCTCTCAAAGACTATCACTTTACTCTTCCCTACATTCACCTTTAGGTTCCGTTTCTTACATACTCTCTCAAACTCATCCACCAAGCCTTGCAGCTCCCCTTCGTCTTCACTCAACAACACAGTATCATCTGCAAACAACAGTACAGGGAGTTTCCAAACACTATCCTCTCTCACCAGGGCCACTCCAACATCCACTACCCTACCTTGTACCTCTTTTATTACCCCATCCATGTACAGATTGAACAACCATGGAGACATGGCACATCCCTGTTTCAAACCAACTTTCAAAGAGAAAAATTCACTTAGTTCACCATCTACACGCACTGCAGCCTTCACACCATCGTACATACTCTTCACAGCATTCAACTACTTCCCATCTACTCCATATATTCTTAACACTTACCACAATCCTTGTCTATCCACCCTGTCATATGCTTTCTCCAAATCCATGAAAGCCGCATACAACTTCTTTCCCTTCTCTAGAAACTTTTCCACTAAAGATCTAAGAATGAATATCTGATCTACACAACCTCTTCCCTTCCTAAAGCCTCCCTGTTCTTCTCCAACTAATTTCTCTGTTCTTTCTCTAACTCTGTCTATAAGTATCCTACCATACACTTTTCCTATTATACTAAGAAGACAAATGCCCCTATGATTACCACACACTTCTTTTTCCCCTTTTCCTTTGTACAAGGGAATAATTATACCTGACTTCCAATCCTCCGGGACTCTACCTTCCTCCCAGGCCATCTGCACATCTTCCACATCCATTCTACTACTATCTCTCCCCCATGCTTCAGCATTTCACCACACACTCCATCAATTCCTGGGGCTTTCCCTGATTTAACTTTCTTCATTGCTTCCACAACTTCTATCCTACTGATTTCTTCCTGTCTTCTCACCTCCTCCTTCTCCCAGCCATTCCCCAGCCACTTATACTCGCATTACTTCCATCCTCTACGTTCAACAATTCCTTAAAGTGTTCTCTCCATCTGCTCACTTTTTCTCCCTTCTCCACTAGTAATCTACCATTTTTATCTTTCACTCCCCTGCTAACTTCACTTCCACCCTGTCTTACTCTTTTCACTTCTCTCCAGAACATTTTCTTACAGTCCCTCCACTTTACACTCAAATTCCTTCCAAATTCCTCATCCACTCTCTTCTTACTCTCTCTTACTAATCTTTTCACCTCTCTCTTTCTTTCTACATATAACTCTCTCTTCCGCCTCTCAACTTCTTCCACGCCCCTATTTCTCACCCATTCATTGTATGCTTTCTTCTTTTGTGCCACAGCCTTTTTCACCTCTTCAGTCCACCACGCTGTTCCTTGCACCCCCTCCGCCTTCTCTTCCTTCCACACACCACATCACATGCTGCACATATTTCTTCTGTAAATATCTTACACACACCTTCCACGTCTCCCATCTGCTCCAATTCATATTTGCCCAATCGTTCCTCCACTTCTCTCTTATACTCTGCCTTTTTCTCATCCTCTTGCAACCTTTCCACTCTCCTTGCAACTACTCCTTCCTCTCGTCTTTCCCTTCTTCTATTCCTCCATCTCACTTGCATCCTAATTCTGGCCACCACCAAGTAGTGGTCAGAAAGTCCACTCCCCCAACCTCTATACACTCTTGCATCCTTTACACATCTTCGCATCCTTTCATCCACACACACATAATCAATCATTGCCTTCCTTTCATTCAGTTCACCCCCCACCCTTCTCATCACTCGCCATGTATACCTGTGGATCATTTTATGCCTGAAGAGGGTATTGGCTATCACCAACCCCCTCCCAGCACAAATGTCCACTAACGCACTCCCATTCTCATCTGTCTCAGCAGGCACACCCCACTCACCAACTATTCCATCCACTTTCACATTACCAACTTTACCATTCATATCACCAATCAAAAACACTCTCTCATTCCTTCCAAACTTTTCCATGCACACTTCCACATTTGTCCAGAACTCTTCTCTCACTCTTCTAGCACGATCTTGCGTTGGCGCATACACACACACAATCGCCCACATTTGTATTCCAACTTTCAACTTTACCCACACAATCCTTGACCCAACTGATCCATACTGTCTTATGCTCTTCTTCCATCTTTTACTCACAACTATACATACTCCTTATTTTGCCCTCTCATTCTCACCTACTCCTGCACATATACCCCATCCATACTCCCATTCTCTCACAGTTTCTCCTCTCCATTTTGTTTCAGTTATTCCACATACATCCACTTTCGCACCCTCAAGCACCTGGACAATCTCTCTTTCTTTCACCTCATCATTCGCTCCCCTTACATTCCATGTACTCATTACCAAATCCTTTGTCCGGTCCTGGGTCGTCATTGTTTGATCAGTCCTTGTCCGAGGCTTCTTGTTTGTTTTTTTAGTTAGTAGTTTTCCGGGGAGGGGCACTAACCCTCCGCCAACCCTTCTAGTCGCCTTTTACGACAAGCAGGGATACTGGGGGAGTATTCTTGAAAACCCCCCTACCCCCAGGGGTAGGGATTTTTGCCTCATATATTACTAGTTTATTATTGTTTAGCGTTGTACAGGAAGATTATTGAGGGTGTTTAGTAAGTGACTGGTAAGTGTAATTGTCTATCTATCTATTGCCAGACGCCTCAATCCCGTGTAATTGTGAAAGTGTATAAACTGTGTAATTCCTTGACATTTTCTGGCAGGTGGTTGCATATCTTTGGCCCTGTTACTGCTAAGGATCTTGCACCTGAGTCCGTATTAACCTTAGCAACGTACATTTTTTTTTAATACTCTGTGTCATATTGTGTACCGATGGAAAAGACAGGAGACAGTCAGGGTAGAGATTAGCTGGATATTGGAAGACTGTGACAGCGATGGAAAAGACAGGAGACAGTCAGGGTACAGATTAGCTGGATATTGGAAGACTGTGACAGCGATGGAAAAGACAGGAGACAGTCAGGGTAGGGATTAGCTGGATATTTGAAGACTGTGCCAGCGATGGAAAAGACAGGAGACAGTCAGGGTAGAGATTAGCTGGATATTGGAAGACTGTGCCAGCTGTGTCAAGCTTTATCTTGTTTGGTGTGTTTAGCCATTACAGTTGTGTTAACATTGCAGTGACATGGTACAGTACATGGTCAGACTTCCTGGCTTTTCCATCGACAACTTTAGCAGCAAAATTGTGTAGTTTCTGCACACGTGAAAGTTGAGATGTACTGCAGTGCCACATATTACACTGCCGTAGTATACTTAGTGCCAGTGCCTGCAGTGCCACATATTACACTGCCGTAGTATACTTAGTGCCAGTGCCTGCAGTGCCACATATTACACTGCCGTAGTATACTTAGTGCCAGTGCCTGCAGTGCCACATATTACACTGCCGTAGTATACTTAGTGCCAGTGCCTGCAGTGCCACATATTACACTGCCGTAGTATACTTAGTGCCAGTGCCTGCAGTGCCACATATTACACTGCCGTAGTATACTTAGTGCCAGTGCCTGCAGTGCCACATATTACACTGCCGTAGTATACTTAGTGCCAGTGCCTGCAGTGCCACATATTACACTGCCGTAGTATACTTAGTGCCAGTGCCTGCAGTGCCACATATTACACTGCCGTAGTATACTTAGTGCCAGTGCCTGCAGTGCCACATATTACACTGCCGTAGTATACTTAGTGCCAGTGCCTGCAGTGCCACATATTACACTGCCGTAGTATACTTAGTGCCAGTGCCTGCAGTGCCACATATTACACTGCCGTAGTATACTTAGGGCCAGTGCCTGCAGTGCCACATATTACACTGCCGTAGTATACTTAGTGCCAGTGCCTGCAGTGCCACATATTACACTGCCGTAGTATACTTAGGGCCAGTGCCTGCAGTGCCACATATTACACTGCCGTAGTATACTTAGGGCCAGTGCCTGCAGTACCACATATTACACTGCCGTAGTATACTTAGGGCCAGTGCCTGCAGTGCCACATATTACACTGCCGTAGTATACTTAGGGCCAGTGCCTGCAGTGCCACATATTACACTGCCGTAGTTTAGGATACTTAGTGCCAGTGCCTGCAGTGCCACATATTACACTGCCGTAGTATACGTAGTGCCAGTGCCTGCAGTGCCACATACTTAGGGCCAGTGCCTGCAGTGCCACATATTACACTGCCGTAGTATACTTAGTGCCAGTGCCTGCAGTGCCACATATTACACTGCCGTAGTATACTTAGGGCCAGTGCCTGCAGTGCCACATACTTAGTGCCAGTGTCTGCACTATGATGTGTCGAGTGTCTTTGTCAAAGCCACCTTTTATCCTGTTAATATATATTAATATGACCAGTACTCTTTTGCTAAGTTCATTTACACGTTCATCAAAGGTCATGTAGCAATCCATATATATACCTAAGTTTTGTACATCAGTGCTGGGTTGAACTGCTGTGTCGCCAAATCCAACAGTAGTGTCAGGTGGTATTAGTGAGATCATTGGCCTGCAACTAAAAGATACATTCCAGTTTAGTGGTATTTAGAAGAAGACCGTTTTTAAGAATATTTTCCCTGGCTATATTCAAGGTTTGCTCTGCTTTGTGCAATATATCCTGGAGAGAAGCTAGTTTGCCGCTGGGAAGAAACTCAGTGTCATCAGCATATTGCACTAACATACACTCGTTAAGATTTGCTGAGAGATCGTTCACGTATAGGCCTATATTGAATGGTATAGGACCAAGAATTGACATTTGATTTGGAGGATTTAGTGTCTTGGATGCAGACTGTGTTCTGTTATTAAGGCAGCTGTCAAACCAGAAGTTATCAACACTGACTTTACTGAAGGAGAATTTGGTGTTTTGGATGCGAACAGACTGTGTTCTGTTATTAAGGCAGCTGTCAAACCAGAAGTTATCAACACTGACTTTACTGAGTTTATTGAGCAGAATGGAATGGCTGACACTATCGAAAGCTTTTGATACAGTAGATCAAAGAGGGTTAAAAGTGATATGTGTTTATTATCCATGTTATGATAGATATTATCAATGAGTGCTGTATTTGTGGATAGTTTAGGACGGAAACCATGCTGGGTTTATGAGAGAAGTTTGTTTGACTCGAGAAATGTTATTAGTTGAGTTGAGACGATTTTTTCAATAATAATAATAATAATAATAATAATAATACAGGTAGCAGTGAAATTGGTGGGTAATTGCTGACGACCTGAGTGTGGCCATTTTTATATAAAGGCGTGACTATAGCATTCTGCCAAGCATTAGGGAATACACCCGTAACAACTGAAGAATTTATTACGTGGATTAAATACAATGCGAGTATGAAGAGGGAAGCCTTAATAAAACGAAGTGAAATATTGTCTGAGCCATAAGATTTAGTATTGTGTAAATGTGTAATTGTTAATATTACAGTGTTAACATCAACAGTGTCTGGTGGGCATTGTGTCCTGCTGCCTGTGTTATTACCAGTCACAGGTCTGGCAGATGCAGGATTGTTGGTGTTTACAAGGACACCTGTGTATTTTCAAAAGTTCTTTTACTTACGTTTACGAAAAACTTAATAAATTCTTCAGCTTCACTTTGTGGATCATCAAAAAAGCCATTATTGGAGTTGTTATTGTTGGGTATTATGTCTTGGAGTATTGTCCATGTTGCACAAGTATTACCTCTGGAGTTTGAGAGTTCTTTGTGATAATATTGGTTTTTAGCTGGATTAATGAGTGATTTGACTTTTCTTTAAATCCCTGTAACTTTCCTGTAATCAGTGTTAATGGGCTGTGTGTGTGATGCCGTGTTTCTGTTATTTCTGCAATGTCATCAGTAATGCAAGGAGCAGGACGTGTTATTTCTGTGGTAACAAGGGAGGCACATTTGTCCAAACTTGTGGTGCACACTGAGGGTAACATATCAACATGTTCGTTTACATTGTCAGTAGCCAGAAGAGTATGTAAGTTTTTGGTTTCATTTAGTAGGTGGCAACACAGTACATCATTGCTATAGGTTGTCAGGTCACGGAAGGTTTCAGTAGTTATAGGTGCACGTTTAGGCTTACTTATATTTGTGGTTAAGGGGATAAGGTTATGAGTTATTTTCTCGGGACTGTTAGTTATAATTATATCAAGTAGGGTAGCAAAGGTAGGAGAGAGAGAGAGAGAGAGAGAGAGAGAGAGAGAGAGAGAGAGAGAGAGAGAGAGAAATGGGAGAAATGGCGTTCCCCGGAACTAGACCCTGTATTGGATCATATAGCCCCTCCACCACTCCTGGTACGGCAGTCCCGGGCGAGAGACAGAGAAGGCGAGGTTTAGAAAGCGGTAGACAGAAGGGCGCCGCGGAGATAAAAGACAGTACACTCCCCCTTCGTCATTGGGTAACTAAAGGGGTTGCCGTGGATGTGATGTGGCATTGTTGTGGTGTGGGTCGAGGGAGACAGCAGGGCGCCATCTTGGGGGCGGGGCTTACAAGATAGAAAACTGTAAACATGGAGGGCAAACCAGTGTAACTTGGCCAACATTTATAACATTTATTTAACTTTCTTTTCGTCTTTTTTCTCTGCTTTTGTTCCTGCGTTGCCTCGATGTTTAAAGACTCCTTCTATGTCTTATTGGCGGTGGTGTTGTACAGGGTAGTGGGGGTGTCATAGCCAGAGTGAGAGACTAACTAGGAGAGTATATGTGAGCGTGGTCGAGACCAAGGATGACATTGGGGAAATAAAATCAGAATAAAAATTTACAGAGAGAGAAAGAAAGAGAGAGAGGGGAGAGAAAGAGGGGATATTAAAACAAGGGAGATACGAATGGCCGGGGGAAAAACGTAATTAGTTGAGGAAGCAGGTAGTGAAGTAGGAAGGAAGACAGGCAGGGAAAAAGGCAGGTAGGTAAGCAGGTAGAGACTGAGAGGCAGAGAGGCAGGCAGTAGGTGGGTAGTAGGCAGGCAGTAGGTAGGCAGTAGTAGGTGGGCAGTAGGCAGGCAGCAGGTAGGCAGGTAGGGAAAAAAGGCAGGCAGGTAAGCAGGAAGTGAAAGGCAGAGTAATTGGTAGGTAGATAGGCAGGTACGTAGGATGAGAGACAGACAGATAGATAGATAGATAGACAGATATTGACCACAAAAATACATCCACAGAATAGTGAGGTAACCAGCAGGCAAGGAAGCAGGCAGACAGCAGGAAGGTAGGGAAAAAGGCAGACAGACAGACAAAAACAGAAAGGTACACACACACACACACACACACACACACACACACGTAAGCTAACTGACAGATACAGACAGGAAAACAGACAGCCAAATAGAAAGACACACACACACACACACACACACACACACACACACACACACACACAAAGCCGGAGTGGAGTGGGTGTTGTTACAATGTGTTTTCACCTGGAGTCTTGTGATAATAATTAACACAGCACACATTACCTGTATTTACTAGCTCCCGGGGCGTGAGAGAGAGAGAGAGAGAGAGAGAGAGAGAGAGAGATTAATGAAACAGTATATATATATTTCCTTACTAACGTCTCCTCAACACCATATCACAACACCATATGTGGATTACTGTGGTGAATGTCCATATCATCACTATAAGCAGGTGGTGTGGTGAGGCCAGGGAAGAACGGGGTGTAGTGCTCTCTGAATGCACCTCCTTGTTGTGATGATGATGATGATGATGATTATTATTAGTATTAGTATCATTATAATTATTATTATTATTATTTGGGATGATGGTGATGATGATGATGATGATGATGATGATGATGATGATGATGATGATGATGATGATGATGATGATGATGATGGTGATGATGATGATGATGATGATGATGATGATGATGGTGATGATGATGATGGTGATGATGATGATGATGATGATGATGATGGTGATGATGATGATGATGATGATGATGATGGTGATGATGATGATGATGGTGATGATGATGATGTGGTGATGATGGTGATGATGGTGATGATGATGATGATGATGATGATGATGATGATGATGGTGATGATGATGATGGTGATGATGATGATGATGATGGTGATGATGATGATGATGATGATGATGATGATGATGATGGTGATGATGATGATGATGATGATGATGGTGATGATGATGATGGTGTGGGTTTATGTTCTAATTATCATGTGTTTTTTTCAGGTGTGTTTGGTGTTTGTGGGTTTGTGGTGAGTGTTTGTGTGTGTTTGTATTATGTGTTTGTCAATGGCAGGAGTCTGATGCATTGTTTGTACACACACACACACACACACTACGGCAACACGCGGGAAGTGTAAGTACATACTCTTCATTTAGTATTACAAAATGGATCCATACTTCAGTAAAACAAATTTGGAAAAGAAAAGAGATAAAAGTAAAAAGCAAAATGACGATTTCTACCAAGAACTGGTTGAAGTTGAGACTCACAATAGACTGGTTGAACGTGTACACAAACTAGAAATGGCTTTCAAAAATGAAATGGATGAAATAAAGAAGCAAATGCACTTGCAAAAGGAAGAGATAGAAAAACTAGGAAGGGAGGCCAATAAGAAAGACACAACCATCAGTGAACTAACAGTGGAATTGAATACGCTTAGGAAGAAAGTGAGTGAAATGGGAAGTACAGTAGTTAATCACGAGAGTGTTATGGAAGAGTTAAAAAATGACACAGAGACAATTAGACAAGCAAGCAGTCTTATGGACCAGAGCAGTGATATTGAGGAGAAGATAACACAGGTGAATGAAGCTGTGCAAAGCTACAAAAATGATGTAGAAACCACGTATGCTGAAATGGTGAAAGTAAAGAAAGACTTAGAAACAAGGGTGGAGGAAAAAAACATTAAAAAGGAAGTGAAAAGAATAATCCAAAACAATCCAAAGTTAGTCAGAGATTCAGTAGAAATAAATAAATCAATAGTAATCACTGGTATAGAAGAGGAAGAAATTAAAAACGAAATCACTAGAGACAAAAAGGAGATGGCAAATGTAATGAGCTTACTGAAAGAAGTATCAGAGGAAATCTGTAGTAAAGACATAGAGGAACACAAAAGGTTAGGGAAATACGAGAAAAGCAAGACAGACCTCTAAAGGTGACTTTCCAGAGTGTAAACACTGTGGAAGAGATACTAAAAAAATGCAAAGAATCTTATGGAAAAAGAGGAGTTCAAAAATGTATGGATAAAAAGATGCCTAACACAAGAGGAACTGGAATTACTGAAAGAGAAAAGGGAGGAAGCAAAAACAAAAAATGAGGGAAGATCAGAAGAGGACAAGAAGAAATTTTTTTACAAAGTAATAGGATTGCAGGTACGAAAGTGGTACACAAACAGGATGGAAGAAAAAGGAGGAAGTTAGTAGAACCATGTCATGACAAGTATATAAACAAGATGATAAAGTTGATGTACTCAAATGTGGATGGAATGGTATCTAAATTACTAGAGATGAATGATTATGTCAGAGAAAATGAACCACAAATAATATGCCTAACTGAGACAAAATTAACACCAAGGATATCCAATGACATACTAAACTTAGAGGAATACAATATATGGAGAAGAGACAGAAATTTAAAAAAAGGAGGAGGAATTATAATATTAACTAAGAAAAATCTAAAAGTCAAGGAAATAAACCTAGATATACCATCACAAGTAGAACTGATTGCAGTAGAGATCGACACATCTGAAGGTAAAGTAATTGTAGCCAATTTGTATATGCCACCCAGATCAAACACATGGGAAAGAGACGAATATGAGGACCTAGCAGAGAGTACAATTCAGAGTATAAGATCCTTGCTACATAAAATGGAAGAGAAATCGGAAAGAATTATACTAACTGGGGATTTCAATACAAATATAAATTGGAATACTCTAGATATAAATAGCCAAGAAAGCTGCTGGGACCAAAAGCTCCTGGATCTCGTACAAGAGTTTATCTTAACGCAACATGTGAGGGAAACCACTAGAAAAAGAGGACTTGATGTACCTTCAGTGCTAGATCTAATATTTACTAGGCAAGAAAATGACATTGACAGTTTAATATATCACCCTCCACTCGGCAAAAGCGATCATGCAGTACTAAATTATAACTTCAGGATAGCATATGACATAGTAAACAGCAATGACAATTACAAAAAGAGCCTAAACTATAAAAAGGGAAATTATCAAGACCTAAAGAAGTATTTCTTAGAAGTTGATTGGGAAAATGAGCTTAGAGGACAAGATTTAAATGCTGTATATAAAAAATTTTGTGAATTTTATGAAATAGGAGTCCAGAATTACATCCCACAGCACAAAGAAGCAGATAAGAAAATACAGAAATGGTTCAATACAGAATGTAAAAAATCAAAAGAAAGAAGAGATTTGTTGTGGAATAGATACAGAAGACGCAATAGTGAAAGGGCGTATAATAATTACAAACAGGCAAGAAACGACTATACAAGAATAAGGAGGGAAGCCCAAAAACAGTTTGAGGAGGATATAATAAATAAAAGTAGTGATCAACCAAAGCTGTTTTACAGCTATATCAGAAGCAAAACCAAAGTAAAAGATATAATACAATCCATCACGGACGAGGGAATCACTTATACACAAGAGAAAGATATTTGTGAAGCACTAAATAAGAATTTCCAATTAGTTTTTACAGAAGAAAAAAATTTTGAGAGGGAATATGTGGAACACGCATGTCCACACATACTACCAGATATACAAATAGCAGAAAAAGTAATACAAGAGGAGTTAAGTAGATTAGACAGAGGAAAAGCAAGTGGTCCTGATGAAATTTCATGTTGGGTGTTACAAGAATGTGCAAAGGAGTTAAGTAAACCATTATTTTTAATTTTCAAGAAATCTTTGAGTCAAGGGAAACTACCTGATATTTGGAAAAAAGCAAATATAGTCCCCTTATTCAAGAGAGGAAATAGACAAAATCCACTCAACTACCGACCAGTATCACTGACCAGTGTTGTAAGCAAGGTATTAGAAAAACTTATAAGAAAAGCTTGGGTAAATCATCTAGAAAAACACAGTATGATAACAGAAAGACAGTTTGGTTTCAGAAAAGGAAAATCATGTGTTACTAATCTGTTGAGCTACTATGACAGAGTAACAAACACAATACAGGAAAGGGAAGGATGGGTGGACAGTATCTATTTAGATTTCAAGAAAGCTTTTGACACAGTACCACACCAAAGACTTTTATGGAAGCTGTACCATCAAGGAGGAATTCGAGGCAAACTGTTTTGTTTGATGCAAGACTTTCTCATAAAAAGAGAAATGAGGACAGTACTAAGAGGAAACTACTCATCATGGAAAGAAGTGACTAGTGGAGTACCACAGGGTTCGGTGCTGGCACCAATCATGTTTCTAGTGTACATAAATGATATAAACATGAACACTGGAAATGAGAGCTATCTGAATATGTTTGCAGATGATGCAAAAATACAAAGGAGAATTACTAGCACAGACTCTTGTAGGGAGCTACAAGAAGAATTAAATAAACTTCATGAATGGAGTAGTACATGGCAAATGGGATTCAATGTGGACAAGTGTCATGTAATCAAGTTTGGTAAAAGTGGAAAAAGACCTGATTGGGATTATAAGTTAGGAAATAAAACCCTATACACATCAGAAAGAGAGAAAGACCTAGGTGTGATTATCAATAACAGACTATCTCCGGCTGACCACATTAGCGAGAAGGTACGGAACATGTATACACTGCTTGCAAATATGAGAATAGCATTCACATACATAAATGAAGACATGCTAAAAAGGATAATAACATCATTCATTAGACCAACCCTGGAATATGCATCAGTAGTCTGGAGTCCTCATCTCAAAAAGCATATAGACAAGATTGAAAAAGTTCAAAGGGCCGCTACAAGATGGATACCAAGCTTAAGGGACCTAAGCTATGAAGAAGAAAGACTAAATAAACTGAATCTACCAACACTACAGGAGAGAAGGAAAAGAGGTGACATGATAATGCTATATAAGTGCATATCAGGAAAGGAGAAAATAGACATAAATGATTACTTAACATATGGAGAAGCATCAGCAAGAGGACACTGCAAAAAACTGCATAAGAAGAGAGGTGATAAAGACGTAAGGAAATTCAGTTTCCCAAACAGAGCAATTGATCAATGGATGCACTACCGAATGAAATAGTGTGTGCCAAAACAATTCACAAATTTAAGGATATGTACGATAAATATGGTCTAAGACACGGGACAATACGAGCTTGACTCATTCCTGTAAAGATACAATTAGGTAAGAATTAGGTAAGGTAAGAACACACGGCATCGTCGGAGGTAGACGTCCGTTACCGGCGCTCCACACCAGCTCAACACGGCCAGAGGCATTACCTAAATAAGTATCTTTGAATGAGTCTAGCTCTGTACCAGGTTAGACTAAATGATTTTTCATTATTAAAAGGAAAAGAAATAAGTTAAAATAAGACTGATTCAAACAACAAAGAACCACGATGGGTTGAGTCAGCTGGGTTTGTTTATACTACAGCAACACGGGGAAAGCGTGCATACTTTGTAAGTACACACTCTGTTCATTTAGTATTACAAAATGGATCCATACTTCAGTAAAACAAATTTGGAAAAGAAAAGAGATAAAAGTAAAAAGCAAAATGACGATTTCTACCAAGAACTGGTTGAAGTGGAGACTCACAATAGACTGGTTGAACGTGTACACAAACTAGAAATGGCTTTCAAAAATGAAATTGATGAAATAAAGAAGCAAATGCACTTGCAAAAGGAAGAGATAGAAAAACTGGGAAGGGAGGCCAATAAGAAAGACACAACCATCAGTGAACTAACAGTGGAATTGAATACGCTTAGGAAGAAAGTGAGTGAAATGGGAAGTACAGTAGTTAATCACGAGAGTGTTATGGAAGAGTTAAAAAATGACACAGAGACAATTAGACAAGCAAGCAGTCTTATGGACCAGAGCAGTGATATTGAGGAGAAGATAACACAGGTGAATGAAGCTGTGCAAAGCTACAAAAATGATGTAGAAACCACGTATGCTGAAATGGTGAAAGTAAAGAAAGACTTAGAAACAAGGGTGGAGGAAAAAAACATTAAAAAGGAAGTGAAAAGAATAATCCAAAACAATCCAAAGTTAGTCAGAGATTCAGTAGAAATAAATAAATCAATAGTAATCACTGGTATAGAAGAGGAAGAAATTAAAAACGAAATCACTAGAGACAAAAAGGAGATGGCAAATGTAATGAGCTTACTGAAAGAAGTATCAGAGGAAATCTGTAGTAAAGACATAGAGGAACACAAAAGGTTAGGGAAATACGAGAAAAGCAAGACAGACCTCTAAAGGTGACTTTCCAGAGTGTAAACACTGTGGAAGAGATACTAAAAAATGCAAAGAATCTTATGGAAAAAGAGGAGTTCAAAAATGTATGGATAAAAAGATGCCTAACACAAGAGGAACTGGAATTACTGAAAGAGAAAAGGGAGGAAGCAAAAACAAAAAATGAGGGAAGATCAGAAGAGGACAAGAAAGAAATTTTTTACAAAGTAATAGGATTGCAGGTACGAAAGTGGTACACAAACAGGATGGAAGAAAAAGGAGGAAGTTAGTAGAACCATGTCATGACAAGTATATAAACAAGATGATAAAGTTGATGTACTCAAATGTGGATGGAATGGTATCTAAATTACTAGAGATGAATGATTATGTCAGAGAAAATGAACCACAAATAATATGCCTAACTGAGACAAAATTAACACCAAGGATATCCAATGACATACTAAACTTAGAGGAATACAATATATGGAGAAGAGACAGAAATTTAAAAAAAGGAGGAGGAATTATAATATTAACTAAGAAAAATCTAAAAGTCAAGGAAATAAACCTAGATATACCATCACAAGTAGAACTGATTGCAGTAGAGATCGACACATCTGAAGGTAATTGTAGCCAATTTGTATATGCCACCCAGATCAAACACATGGGAAAGAGACGAATATGAGGACCTGGCAGGGAGTACAATTCAGAGTATAAGGTCCTTGCTACATAAAATGGAAGAGAAATCGGAAAGAATTATACTAACTAGGGATTTCAATACAAATATAAATTGGAATACTCTAGATATAAATAGCCAAGAAAGCTGCTGGGACCAAAAGCTCCTGGATCTCGTACAAGAGTTTTTCTTAACGCAACATGTGAGGGAAACCACTAGAAAAAGAGGACTTGATGTACCTTCAGTGCTAGATCTAATAATTACTAGGCAAGAAAATGACATTGACAGTTTAATATATCACCCTCCACTCGGCAAAAGCGATCATGCAGTACTAAATTATAACTTCAGGATAGCATATGACATAGTAAACAGCAATGACAGTTACAAAAAGGGACTAAACTATAAAAAGGGAAATTATCAAGACCTAAAGAAGTATTTCTTAGAAGTTGATTGGGAAAATGAGCTTAGAGGACAAGATTTAAATGCTGTATATAAAAAATTTTGTGAATTTTATGAAATAGGAGTCCAGAAGTACATCTCACAGCACAAAGAAGGAGATAAGAAAATACAGAAATGGTTCAATACAGAATGTAAAAAATCAAAAGAAAGAAGAGATTTGTTGTGGAATAGATACAGAAGACACAATAGTGAAAGGGCGTATAATAATTACAAACAGGCAAGAAACGACTATACAAGAATAAGGAGGGAAGCCCAAAAACAGTTTGAGGAGGATATAATAAATAAAAGTAGTGATCAACCAAAGCTGTTTTACAGCTATATCAGAAGCAAAACCAAAGTAAAAGATATAATACAATCCATCACGGACGAGGGAATCACTTATACACAAGAGAAAGATATATGTGAAGCACTAAATAAGAATTTCCAATTAGTTTTTACAGAAGAAAAAAATTTTGAGAGGGAATATGTGGAACACGCATGTCCACACATACTACCAGATATACAAATAGCAGAAAAAGTAATACAAGAGGAGTTAAGTAGATTAGACAGAGGAAAAGCAAGTGGTCCTGATGAAATTTCATGTTGGGTGTTACGAGAATGTGCAAAGGAGTTAAGTAAACCATTATTTTTAATTTTCAAGAAATCCTTGAGTCAAGGGAAACTACCTGATATTTGGAAAAAAGCAAATATAGTCCCCTTATTCAAGAGAGGAAATAGACAAAATCCTCTCAACTACCGACCAGTATCACTGACCAGTGTTGTAAGCAAGGTATTAGAAAAACTTATAAGAAAAGCTTGGGTAAATCATCTAGAAGAACACAGTATGATAACAGAAAGACAGTTTGGTTTCAGAAAAGGAAAATCATGTGTTACTAATCTGTTGAGCTACTATGACAGTAACAAACACAATACAGGAAAGGGAAGGATGGGTGGACAGTATCTATTTAGATTTCAAGAAAGCTTTTGACACAGTACCACACCAAAGACTTTTATGGAAGCTGTACCATCAAGGAGGAATTCGAGGCAAACTGTTTTGTTTGATGCAAGACTTTCTCATAAAAAGAGAAATGAGGACAGTACTAAGAGGAAACTACTCATCATGGAAAGAAGTGACTAGTGGAGTACCACAGGGTTCGGTGCTGGCACCAATCATGTTTCTAGTGTACATAAATGATATAAACAGTAACACTGGAAATGAGAGCTATCTGAATATGTTTGCAGATGATGCAAAAATACAAAGGAGAATTACTAGCACAGACTCTTGTAGGGAACTACAAGAAGAATTAAATAAACTTCATGAATGGAGTAGTACATGGCAAATGGAATTCAATGTGGACAAGTGTCATGTAATCAAGTTTGGTAAAAGTGGAAAAAGACCTGATTGGGATTATAAGTTAGGAAATAAAACCCTATACACATCAGAAAGAGAAAAAGACATAGGTGTGATTATCAATAACAGACTATCTCCGGCCGACCATATCAGCGAGAAGGTACGGAACATGTATACACTGCTTGCAAATATGAGAATAGCATTCACATACATAAATGAAGACATGCTAAGAAGGATAATAACATCATTCATTAGACCAACCCTGGAATATGCATCAATAGTCTGGAGTCCTCATCTCAAAAAGCATATAGACAAGATTGAAAAAGTTCAAAGGGCCGCTACAAGATGGATACCAAGCTTAAGGGACCTAAGCTATGAAGAAAGACTAAATAAACTAATCTACCAACACTACAGGAGAGAAGGAAAAGAGGTGACATGATAATGCTATATAAGTGCATATCAGGGAAGGAGAAAATAGACATAAATGATTACTTAACATATGGAGAAGCATCAGCAAGAGGACACTGCAAAAAACTGCATAAGAAGAGAGGTGATAAAGACGTAAGGAAATTCAGTTTCCCAAACAGAGCAATTGATCAATGGAATGCACTACCGAATGAAATAGTGTGTGCCAAAACAATTCACAAATTTAAGGATATGTACGATAAATATAGTCTAAGACACGGGACAATACGAGCTTGACTCATTCCTGTAAAGATACAATTAGGTAAGAACAATTAGGTAAGGTAAGAACACACACACACACACACACACACACACACACACACACACACACACGCTAACCTCCCTTTTACCTTCCTTCATCTCTTAATCTATTGTCAGGTGACCTAATCCCGTAAGGGGTGACCACATACAAATCTCCTCCACGGTGGCCTGTCCTCTTGCTATTTGGCTGCCTTGCTTCCAGTTCACACCCCCCTCACTCATATATCTGTCCACTCCATCCCTCCATCTCATCCTTGGTGTTCTTCTCCTAGTGACCCTATCCACCTCACTCACATACAGTTTTCTGGTCAGTCTCTCATTCTGTCCATCCCTTCATCGCTTTCTTGCTCTTCTTCTGTCCTCATCCACTTCACTCACACTCTCCTAGTCAGTCTTTCATTCCCCTACCTTCATAACTATCAATCTCCCCATCCACTTCACTCACATACACTCCTAGTCAGTCTCTCATTCTCTCCACTTCATCCCTCCATCTCATCCTTGGTCTTCTACGGTCCCCATCCACCTCACTCACACTCTCCTAGTCAGTCTCTCATGCTCCTACCTTCATAACTATCAATCTCGCAGTCCACTTCACTCTCACACACTCTTAGTCAGTCTCTCATACCCCTACCTTCATAGCTATCAGTCACATCCCCGAGGCCACTGCCTTTCCTGTGGGCCTGGAAGGAGGTAAAGACAGTGTCCCCGTTGAAGTAGGCAAAGGCATCTTCAAACAAGGCATTCTGCAGCCAGTACCGCGGCGCCCATAGCGTGTTGGTGGCCAGCTGGTTCTCCTCCTTACGGTGACGCAGATGGGAGAGCCTCACGCGAGAGTCATGCCACTGAGTCTGCAGCTGGAAGGAGAGCAGTTGGAAAGATGTGGGAAGCTGGAAGGGGAGCAGATGGAAAAATGTGGGTTGGAGCAGATGGAAAAATGTACACGCAGATGGGAGAGCCTCACACGAGAGTCATGCCACTGAGTCTGCAGCTGGAAGGAGAGCAGATGGAAAAATGTGGGATGCTGGAAGGAGGGCAGATGGAAAAATGTACACGCTGGAAGGAGAGCAGATGGAAAAATGGTGGTTGGAGCCAAGAAGAAGTCACTGCCCAGCTGGCAGAGCTTCACACGGGAGTCCAGCCAGTGATTTCGTGGCTTGAAGGGACTAAGAATAATGTGAGATGGAGCTGAGAAGATGGCGAGTATTCTGCTTGAGGCTTCGAGGAGCGTTGTGGTGTGGATGTGGATGTGATAGGAAGCGTTAGGAGAGACACACTGAGGTGGTTTGGCCATGTGGAGAGGATGGAGAGTGAGAAACTGATGAGGAGAGTGTGAAGGAGCGTTGTGGTGTGGATGTGGATGTGATAGGAAGCGTTAGGAGAGACACACTGAGGTGGTTTGGCCATGTGGAGAGGATGGAGAGTGAGAGACTGACGAGGAGAGTGTATGTGTGTGTGGAGTTACGTGGAGAGACAGACTGACAAAAGAGGAAGTGAAGGGGCGTTGTGGTGTGGATGTGGATGTGGATGTGATAGGAAGCGTTAGGAGAAACACACTGAGGTGGTTTGGCCATGTGGAGAGGATGGAGAGTGAGAGACTGACGATGAGAGTGTATGTGCGTGTATGTGTATGTGGAGTTACGTGGCGAGACAGACTGACATATGAGGAAGTGAAGGAGCGTTGTGGTGTGGATGTGGATGTGGATGTGATAGGAAGCGTTAGGAAAAACACACTGAGGTGGTTTGGCCATGTGGAGAGGATGGAGAGTGAGAGACTAACGAGAAGAGTGTATGTGCGTGTATGTGTATGTAGAGTTACATGGAGAGACAGACTGACAAATGAGGAAGTGAAGGAGCGTTGTGGTGTGGATGTGGATGTGGATGTGATAGGAAGCGTTAGGAAAAACACACTGAGGTGGTTTGGCCATGTGGAGAGGATGGAGAGTGAGAGACTGACGAGGAGAGTGTGAGTGAGGTGGAGGGGGAGAGGGAGGGGGAGGCCAAGGATGAAATGGAGGGATGGAGTGGAGAGGTATATGAGAGAGAGGAATGTGACCTGGGAGCGGGGAAATGAAATGGCAGGGGACAGGGCGACATAGAGGCGATTTGTTTGTGGCCACCCCGTATGGGATTAAGGCGTCTGGCAATAGATAGATAGATAGATAGCTTCGAGGCTGAAAAAAAAGTCAAAACGTTAGATGTTGCCAAGAAAAGTCAAAACGTTAGATGTTGCCAAGAAAAGTCAAAACGTTAGATGTTGCCAAGAAAAGTCAAAACGTTAGATGTTGCCAAGAAAAGTCAAAACGTTAGATGTTGCCAAGAAAAGTCAAAACGTTAGATGTTGCCAAGAAAAGTCGTTGATCAGGTTTGAAGAGCTTTATACAATAGTCCTGCCACCGGTTCAAAGCTGCAAGAGTTAACCGTTACTCCCAGTCCTTCATTTATGCAACAGGTCAACTCTGGAACTGTCTCCCTCTGTCTGTATTTCCTACTGCCTAATGCAAGAGTTAACCGTTACTCCCAGTCCTTCATTTATGCAACAGGTCAACTCTGGAACTGTCTCCCTCTGTCTGTATTTCCTACTGCCTAATGCAACAGTTAATTAACCGTTACTCCCAGTCCTTCATTTATGCAACAGGTCAACTCTGGAACTGTCTCCCTCTGTGTGTATTTCCTACTTCCTAATGATCTCCAGTCTTTCAAATGCTGTGTGTCCAGGCCTCTCGAAATGAACGGATCTTTAATCTGGCCCTCTTTTGTATTGTTTTTTCTTGGAAGAAACGGTTTGCTGGCTCCTGGCCTTTGGTTCCTTCTTCCTTGCATTGAAAAAAGAAAAAAGGTTGTGGGATGGAGTCAAAGAAATGGGAAGAAATCCATATTAACGTTGGAAGTTATGGAGGGACAAGGAAAGATGGCGTCAGATGTAGCCAGTAATTTCAGAGATCACCTGCTTTGCCATCCTTCTCTTAAACTCATAGAATAGATATCATAGCCATAGTAATTTTGAGCAAACAGCCTCGGGAGGACCGTTACATCTACTGCTGTTTGCTTTCCTTTATACTCCTTCAACTGTCTGTCCTTTGGTTAGAAGTTGACGTAAGGAGAGAGAGAGAGAGAGAGAAATAAAGTTAAGGCTGGAGCTGGAGGAGGGTCATTCAGTATAATATTCTGGCCAATGGGTACGCAGGTGGAAGGCCAGAAGGACGATACTGTGAGCGGGAGCTGGGAATTAGTGTGTGTGTGTGTGTGTGTGTGTGTGTGTGTGTGTGTGTGTGTGTATCTTCTTCTTCTTTTTATTATTATTATTATTATTGTTATTTTAATATTATTATTGTTTTTATTATTATTATTATTATTATTATTATCATCATCATCATCTTGATCATCATCATTATTATTATTATTATTATTATTGTTGTTATTTCTTATCATTATTGTTATCATTATTATTATTATTATTACTATTATACCGAAAGCCAAAGACGCAGCTGGTTCTTCTCTACACTGACATCCACTATCCTTCTCAGTCTAGTCATTATTATTATTATTATTATTATTATTATTATTATATCATCATCATCATTATTATTGTTCTTATTGTTATTGTCATTGTCATTATTATTATTATTATTATTATTATTATCTATCTATCTATCTATAGCCCGACGCCCTAATCCCGCAAAGGGTGGCCGCAGACAAATCGCCTCCAAGTCACTCTGTCACCCACCATTTGACTACCCTCCCCCCAACTCAACCCCCCCTCCCTCATATACCTCTCAACTCCATCCCTCCACCTCATCCTCGGTCTACCCCTCCCTCTCCCTCCCTCCACCTCACCTACATACACCCTCTTAGTCAGTCTTTCATTCTCCATTCTCTCCACATGTCCAAACCACCTCAGTGTATTTCTCCTAATCTTCTCAACCACATCCACATCTACCCCACAACGTTCCTTCACTTCTTCATTCGTCAACCTGTCTCTCCACGTCACTCCACATGCTCCTGTCAAGTAACTCATTTCCACTGCTCTCACTCTTAACTTGTTCCCCTCTTGCAAGGTCCACGCCTCGCTTCCATACGTCAGGGTAGGGATCACAATACCATCATGGAGTGACTTCTTAACTTCCATACTCACCTCCCTATTTCTCATCACTGCTTTCAGTGTACCAACAACCTTCCTTCCCTGCTGTACCCTTTCACGTACTTCAGCCCCCAAAGTTCCAGCCTTACTCATCACACTACCCAAGTACTTGAATGCACTCACATTCTCCATATCCTCACCATCCAACCTCACTGCACACTCTGTGACTTCATTCCTCTGAAACACCATAATTTTACTTTTGTTTACATTAACTTTCAGCTTCCTCCTCCTACACTATCTATCTATCTATCTATTGCTAGACGCCTCAATCCCGTTTGGGGTGGCCACAAACAAATTGCCTCCAAGTCGCCCTGTCCCCCGCCATTTCACTGCCCTGCTCCCAACTCACACCCCCCCTCTCTCATATACCTCTCCACCCCATCCCTCCATCTCATCCTCGGCCTCCCCCTCCCTCTTCCCCCCTCCACCTCACTCACATACACTCTCTTCGTCAGTCTTTCACCCTCCATCCTCTCCACATGGCCAAACCACCTCAGTGTGTTCCTCATAACGCTCCCTATCACATCCACATCAACACCACAACGTTCCTTTATATCCTCATTCGTCAGCCTGTCTCTCCACGTGACTCCACAGGCTCCTCTTAAATAACTCATTTCCACTGCTCTCACTCTTGACTTGTGTCCTTCCAACAATGTCCAAGCTTCACTTCCGTACACACTGTCCCAAATTCATTCACCAAACCTTGAAACTCCCATTCATCTTCACTCAACAATACTGTATCATCAGCAAACAGCAACACCGGAAGCTTCCAAATCTCACCCTCATTCATTAGGGCCACCCCCACATCCACTGCCCTACCTTGCACCTCCTTTACAACCCCATCCATATATATATTAAACAGCCATGGAGACATCACACACCCCTGTTTCAGTCCCACATTGAGATCAAAGAACTCACTCAGCTCACCATCCACTCGCACCGTAGCCCTAGCTCCCTCGTACATACTCTTCACAGCACTCAACAATTTCCCCTCCACTCCATATATTCTTAATACCTTCCACATACCTTGCCTATCTATTCTGTCATAAGCTTTCTCCAAGTCCATGAAGGCAGCATACACTTTCCTTCCCTTCTCTAGATACTTCTCCACTAAACATCTTAGAACAAATATCTGATCTACACACCCTTTTCCCTTCCTAAATCCCCCTTGTTCTTCTCCAATTAGCTCCTCTGTCATATGCCTAACCCTATCAATGAGTATTCTACCATATATTTTACCAGTCACACTAAGAAGGCAAATACCCCTATGGTTACCACATACTTCTCTCTCCCTTTTCCTTTGTACAGAGGGACAATTATACCTGATTTCCGTCCTCTGGAACCCTTCCCTCTTCCCAAGCCAATCTACACAACTTCCATATCCACTCCACAACAATCTCACCCCCATACCTAAGCATTTCACCACACACTCCATCAATTCCTGGGGCCTTTCCCAGCTTAATCTTCTTCATCGCTTCCACAACTTCCGACCTACTGATCTCTTCCTCCCTCCTCTCATCTCTTCTTCTCCCAGCCATTCCCCAACCACTTATACTCACACTGCTCTCACTCTCTACATTCAACAAATCCTCAAAGTGCTCCTTCCATCTCCTCAATTTCTCTCTCTTCTCCACCAACAATCTATTATTCCTATCTTTCACTCCCCTACTATTTCCCCTTTCACACTGCCTTACTTTCTTTACCTCCTTCCAAAACAATTTCTTACTCTCCCTCCATTTCACACTCAGATTCCTCCCAAACTCTTCATCCACTTTCTTCTTACTCTCCTTCACCAGTCTCTTAACCTCCCTTTTCCTGCTCACATATACCTCTCTCTTCTCTCTCTCATCTTCTCCCCTACCTCTACTCGCCAACCATTCACCATATGCCTTCTTCTTTTGTTCCACAGCTCGTTTCACCTCATCATTCCACCATGCTGTCCCTTGCACACCCTTGCATCTCCTCCTCACTCCACAAATCGCCTCACACGCTGCGCTTATTATTATTATTATTATTATTATTATTATTATCATTATCATCATCATTGTTATAAATTCCGAGCCAAACACGCAGCTGGTTCTTCTCCACACTGACATCCACTATCCTCCTTACTCCGACCACCAGGGTGAGGGGCGTGAGGGGGGCGTGGGGGCTGGTGGCAGGGTGGGACTCCGGCAGGGGCAGCAAGACACGGCACTGCTCCTCGTCAGAAAGGTGCCCGCAGTGGTTTACCCCGTCACAACGCTGGATGAGAGGCGTACACGTGGCGTGCCTGCATGTACACTGCTTCCTGTCCTGCAGGTGAGATAGATAGATGGATAGATAGATAGAAGGGATAGATAGAATGATAGATAGAATGATTGATACATAGATAGAAGGGATGGATAGATAGATCGATAGATAGAATGATCAGAGATAGACTGCTTGATATATTTAGAAGGGATAGATAGATAGATAGATAAAATGACTGATACAGAGATAGACTGTTTGATGCATAGATAGAAGGGATAGATAGATAGATTGATAGATAGAATGATTGATAGAGATAGACTGCTTGATATAGACAGTAGGGATAGATAGATAGAATGATACATAGATAGACAGAAGGGATAGACAATTAGAATGATTGATGCAGAGATAGACTGCTTGATATAGATAGAAGGGATAGATAGATTGATAGATAGAATGATTGATAGAGATAGACTTTGATGAGTAGATAGAAGGGACAGATAGATAGATTGATAGATAAACTGATTGATGCATAGATAGAAGGGGTGGATAGATAGATCGATAGATAGAATGATTGATGCAGAGATAGAAGGGATGGATAGATTGATAGATAGAATGATTGATAGAGATAGACTGCTTGATGTAGATAGAAGGGATAGATAGATAGATCGATAAATAGAATGATTGATGCAGAGATAGACTGATACGTAGATAGAGGTGATAGATAGATAGAATGATTGATTCATAGATAGAAGGGATAGATAGATAGATTGATAGATAGAATGATACATAAATAGACAGAAGGGATAGATAGATTGATTGATAGGATGATTGAGAGAGACTGATAGATAGAAGGGATAGATAGTTTGATAGATAGAATGATAGATGCATAGATGGGAGGGATAGATAGATTGATAGAATGACTGAGAAAGATAGACTGTTTGGGGCATAGATAGATAGATAGATTGATAGATAGAATGACTGACAGATAGACTGTTTGATGCATAGATAGAAGGAATAGATAGATAGATCGATAGATAGAATGATTGACAGAGATAGATTATTTGATACGTAGATGGAAGGGATAGATAGATAGATTGATAGATAGAATGATTGAGATAGAATAGACTGATAGATAGAAGGGATAGATAGATAGTTTGATAGAATGACTGATGCAGACATAGATAGATTTATAGACAGAATGACTGATTGATAGATAGACAAGGGATAGATAGATTGATAGATAGATAGAAGGGATAGATAATTAGATGGATAGATAGATAGATTGATAGATGTATAACTGATTCTTGGATATTTAAACAGATGGCTGGATGGATAGATAGGACGATAGATAGATAGATGGATAGATAGATAGATCAAAACATAGCAATAATTCTCTGTCATATATACAGGGTGTAACGCGACGTATGACAAAAACTTACACCAATGATCTATCATGTAATTCTGAGTATATTTTGTTCTATAAACATATGCTCTCTGCGACCCCAGTTCAGTACCCAGCATTCGGCTGTTTTGTGAAAAAGCTCGTCTCTTGCATGCGCCATTGGGTGAGCGCTTCGCAGGGCGACGGGAGACGAGTATTATTAGCTTATACTGTACTATACATAAAAATCCCATATCCTATCAGTACACACGAGTTTTAAGAAGAAACTACGTAGTCTATTGATTCTTTAACATCGTCATGCATTCATGCAATTCTTTTGCACATATCGACTGTAATTAAGGATTAAATTCAAATTTTATGGCTTGCAAGGGAGTAGGGAGGGAGGGAGGACAGGCTGGTGTGTTGTTGCCAGTTATGTAATAAATGGTTTGTAGGATGTTGCTGCCAGCATTATCATAACACACACAGCTCATTTAGTGAAAAAAAAAAAACTTATTCTAAAGGGAGATTAGCCTCACTTTAAGTCAGGAAGAATAATTCTATTAATCACAATTTTTCTGCTGCAAGTAAACGTGGCGCCATTGGGTATCTCCACCTGTGTTCCTCTCTGCAGCACATCATCGCAGAATCCGTAAAAAAAATACACGATATCTGCATATTTTTCACTGCTGTACGTACGTGGCATGCTGTTTCATGAACATGTGAAGCTGAACCCGGTGAACAACAGAACGCGGAGAACAGTATTTAAAGTATGTGCCTCCCCTGCAAATGTTCCCGTTCAAATGACACTGGACGCAGGGTTGCCAAGTCCTAATCATCAGTCTCGCTAGTTTAGTCCTGAAAACTTGCTAGAATGTCGCTAGATAATAAACTGCAAAACATCGCTAGAAAATACGATAAAATCTCTAGAATATCACCTAAAAATGGCAAAAATATCCAGAATGTAGCTAGATATCATGTTGC
>NC_136985.1:16198221-16233221 GCF_032717465.1 Coenobita brevimanus
TATTATTAATGAAGTACGTGAAAGGGTACAGCAGGGAAGGAAGGTTGTTGGTACACTGAAAGCAGTGATGAGGAATAGGGAGGTGAGTATAGAAGTTAAGAAGTCATTGCATGATAGTATTGTGATCCCTACCCTGACGTATGGAAGCGAGGCGTGGACCTTGCATGAGGGGAAAAAGTCAAGAGTGAGAGCAGTGGAAATGAGTTACTTGAGAGGAGCATGTGGAGTGACATGGAGGGACAGGTTGACGAATGAAGAAGTGAAGGAACGTTGTGGGGTGGATGTGGATGTGGTTGAGAAGATTAGGAGAAATACACTGAGGTGGTTTGGACATGTGGAGAGAATGGAGAATGAAAGACTGGCTAAGAGGGTGTATGTAGGTGAGGTGGAGGGAGGGAGGGGGAGGGGTAGACCGAGGATGAGGTGGAGGGATGGAGTTGAGAGGTATATGAGGGAGGGGGGAGTGAGTTGGGGGGAGGGTAGTCAAATGGTGGGTGACAGAGCGACTTGTAGGCGTTTTGTCTGCTGCCACCCTTTGCGGGATTAGGGCGTCGGGCTATAGATAGATATATAGATTATATGATAGAACTGGATGATTATGAGTCTCCTTGGTTACTATTCAAATATCTGCTGTTATTATCTATTGTTTTCACGGGATGGGAGTGAGCAAGAAATTCAAACACTTAGGTATAATACGGGAAAAATTAGTTTGTTTTCATTTAATGGGACTGGACCAGAATTTGACATTTAAACCATCTATTATTAAAGAGACTAACGAGGAAAATGTGAGTGAGGTTGAGGGGGGGGGAGGGAGGGAGAGGCCAAGGATGAGATGAAGGGATGGAGTGGAGAGGTATATGAGAGAGGAGGGGGTGAGATGGGAGCAGGGCAGTGAAATGGCAGGGGACAGGGCGACATGGAGGCGACTTGTTTGTGGTCACCCTTGCGGGATTAAGGCGTCTGGCATAGGAAAATTGTAGTGAAATGCTTGAATACAAAGTCTGTCCAAAAAGAAACCAAACTTGCAGGCGTAGCGTGATTGTATGTGGTGCTGTGTAGCGGCAACTTTGAACTTTAGTCTAACACTTGTCACATCACACCATATCACTTGGTCATCGAGATACCCGTACCTGAGTGAATGTGTATTTAGTGCACCTGGCGATTTGTTGCAAGGTGACCAATGAAGGGTCTTGAAGAGCAAAGTGTTGGTGTGAAATTCTGTTTCAGTCTGGGAAAAACTTTACAGAGGGTTTTCAGATGTTGCAGCAGGCTTATGGTGAGGACTGTTTGAGCCATATGCAGTGTCACAAACGGTTCCAGCGGTTCATATTGAGAAGAGCATCCACCACAGACGATCCCTAATCTGGACGGCCCTCCACACCAAGAGACGACAATCACTTAGAGAAAGTGCGTGCTCTGATCCGTGACCATAATTGTCACCTGACTGTCTGTGATGTTTCCGAAGAAGTAGGCACCTGTAAAAGTTCGTGTGTGTAGTTTCCGAAGTAGGCACCTGTAAAAGTTCGTGTGTCTAGTTTACGAAGAAGTAGGCACCTGTAAAAGTTCGTGTGTCTAGTTTACGAAGAAGTAGGCACCTGTAAAAGTTCGTGTGTCTAGTTTACGAAGAAGTAGGCACCTGTAAAAGTTCGTGTGTGTAGTTTACGAAGAAGTAGGCACCTGTAAAAGTTCTTGTGTGTAGTTTACGAAGAAGTAGGCACCTGTAAAAGTTCGTGTGTGTAGTTTACGAAGAAGTAGGAACCTGTAAATGTTCGTGTGTGTAGTTTACGAAGAAGTAGGAACCTGTAAAAGTTCTTGTGTGTAGTTTACGAAGAAGTAGGCACCTGTAAAAGTTCGTGTGTGTAGTTTACGAAGAAGTAGGAACCTGTAAAAGTTCTTGTGTGTAGTTTACGAAGTAGGCACCTGTAAAAGTTCGTGTGTGTAGTTTACGAAGAAGTAGGCACCTGTAAAAGTTCGTGTGTGTAGTTTACGAAGAAGTAGGCACCTGTAAATGTTCGTGTGTGTAGTTTACGAAGAAGTAGGCACCTGTAAAAGTTCGTGTGTGTAGTTTACGAAGAAGTAGGCACCTGTAAAAGTTCGTGCCACATGATTTTAATAATACAAAAAAAAAGACAATGCATAATGTTGCTGCAAAATTTGTGCCTTGTCTGCTGGCGGATGAGCAAAAAGAGAACTGCGTCACGGGCAGTCAGGAGCTGTTTGAATGTTCGAATGCAGCTGAAAACTTGGTGCAAAATGTCATAACAGGTGATGACGTGTGGGAGTACTGCTGCAATGTCAAAACAAAAGGCATTCATCACAGTGGGTTGGAACCTCGTCACCACCACCAAAAAAGGCACATCAGAGTCACTCAAATGTGAAGGTTATGTTTATCGTCTGTTTTGTATTGGAAGGCTGTTGTTCATTGTGTTTGTTCCTTGTGGTCAGACAGTCCTTCCATCTCATCCTAGGCCTAAAATAATTCTTTTCCAGGTCTGTGAGTGTACAAATCACTCTCCTTTGGAATACAGATATCTTGGTTCCAGTGAAGGTTGTGTCAGCAAGTGGACTGAGACATACTGGACATAAATAGTTGTACACTTTGTTATGTCAACAAGTGGTTTGAGACATACTGGCCATTAGCACAAAGCTGTACACTGTGCTGTGTCAGGTATGAGGTACATTCTCTTCATATTCAGTTATGACAGGAAGTGTTTCAGTCATGTAAGATGCTGCCAAGAGTGTAGCTCAGACGCATACCTTGAAGCATCTTGGATTGTGGTAGTCTAGCCTTGGACCTCTATACCCTCATTGGGGTCAAATGACATTGGCTGTTTCCATATTACCATACTCATTACTCACAAAACTGAGTCATTGCTGACGATGTTGTAACAGAAAATACATTTGGCGAGGAAATGTGGCTGGGTTAAGTAACTATGTCTGCAGGACTAAGAAGGCCTTGTTTGAGAGTGAGACAAACAGTGTAAGTTCAGGTGGGAAAAAAAATAATGCCAATATCTGTACACCGTAACCTCTGCACATGGCCAAACCAGCTCAGTGACTCTCCTAACGCCTTCTATCACATCCACATCCACACCACAACAGTATCTATATTTTGACTCAGTCTTTTGTGTCAGATGCATCCTGACCTGTTCCAGACACAGCATTTTTCTAGAAGGACAGTTGCTCTTAACATGTGCACGTTTTGCTTTGTCCATTTCACTACAGTTGACTTCTCTCAAAGTTTCTATTTATTTATTTATCTATCTCTTGCCAGAATCCTGTAAGGGGTGGCCACAGACAAATCGCCTTCATGTCGCCCTGTCCCCCGCCATTTCACTGCCTTCTCCCAGCTCACACACCCCTCTCTCATATACCTCTCCACTCCATCCCTCCACCTCATCCTTGGCCTCTCCCTCCTTCTCCCCCTCCACCTCACTCACATACACTCTCCTCGTCAGTCTCTCGCTCTCCATCCTCTCCACATGGCCAAACCACCTCAGTATATTCCTTCAAATGCTTTCTAACGCATCCACATCCACACCACAACGCTCCTTCACAACTTCAACATTTCGTTCTAGATATTATTAGTATCTAGAATGAAACCCATTAAGTTGTGTCGCTTAAGCAGTGTGCCAGGGTTTACTGCCAGTTTTCTGTTTTATATAATTTTTAAGTTAGCTTTCATTTTTCTCTCATAATTTTCTAACATAAATTTTCTTATATTTGCTGGGTCGCATCCCCTATTGGAGTCTTTCGTCTGACTTTTTCCATTGAGGCTGACAATCTTTTTAGAGATATTTTCATCATTCCATCCATTATCAAATTTGTTATTACCCCATTGAGAGCATAGAGCGAATAATGAGAGAAGTTAAGGGAGCTGTTGCCTCTCCTGACAATGGGACAGATCTCCCTACATGCTAAAGGATCTTTGTATGCAGCATGTGTTAGGAGTGTAATGCTATATCGTAGTGAGAGCTGGGCAGTAAAGGAAAAGGATATTAGTAGGCTCAAATATACAGAAATGACAATTATTATGTGGATGTGCAGTGCGTCCTTGAATGTGAGGCCTGGGGAGGCTAGGTTTATGATGAAGGAGTTGAGAGGAAGGATGGGAGTGGAGTGTATTTGTAATGTGATGAGGAGGGGTAGATTGAGATGGCTTGGGTATGTGGAGAGGAGGGAAGATGATGGCAGTTGAGATGGTTTGGGCATGTGGAGAGGATGGGTCTGGAGGGCGAGAGGTGTGAATGTTGAGGGTGATAGGAAGGATGGGGCTCGAATGTTTTGGTGTTGTGATGAGGAAGGGTAGATTGAGAGGGTTTGGGCATGTGGAGAGGATGTAGGTTGATGGTTGGAAGCAGGAAGTGAGAAGGGTGAACGTCAGGGGTAGGGTTGCGAGAAGCAGACCGTAAAAGACCTGGGGCTAGGTCATAGAGTGTGACCTCAAGAATAAAGCACTGAATAGGGAGGCAGCCATAGATCGAGCAGCGTGGAGAGCCGCCATTAGGTGATCAAGACCGATGGATGCAGGTATGTGAGAGTCTTTATAAACAATACAACACAATAGTTTAATTTAGCTTGTTAGGCAGAATTCATTTTTATTACCCTAATCCAGTTCCACCCATATTGACTACCTAAAAAAAAAAAAAGGAATAATGTTTACTCAGTGAAATGCATATCACATTTAAATAAAGCGCATCAAAATGACTCTGATAACTCTGTCACTATATGACTGTAAGTCTTTCTGAATCTTGGCCTCACTGCCACAAATCCTGGTAATATTTAGAAATGCTAAAGGAAAAGGAATTCTAAGTAGAAAAATGGTGGTGGTGGTGGTGGTGGTGGTGGTAATGGTGGATAGTTGTGGTTGTAATGATGGTAAGTATTGGTGGTGGTGATGATAATCCAGTTTGAAAATATACAACCAGTAATATTGGTGTGAGCATCATCATCATCATCATCATCTTAGAGATCATCTGCGCGTGCGCGAGTGCGTGTGCTTGCCTGTGTGTTCTTACCTAATTGTTCTTACCTAATTGTATCTTTACAGGAATGAGTCAAGCTCGTACTGTCCCGTGTCTTAACCCGCCCCGTCCCGACGACGTATGGGTACGTTGCAACGATTTGCATTTGCCAGTCCCGGCGACGTACCAGTACGTCGTGCAATTGCAAGGTCGCTAATTTGCACAATTTTCAATTTTCGCATGTGATTTTTCGTATGTATACACGGGACACCTGCCTCTATTCCTGTACAAGATACCAAGCAGGGACAATGCCTTACACTGCATAACCTCCCCCCTCCCCCCCTCACGACATTGTCTTGGCAAAGGACCTGTTACCAGTGACCTGGCTAGTAAAGTTATTCAGGGCCAGAGTGATTCCCCAATCGATGACAATGTGGAGGACAATGTTTACATAGCATTAGAAAAAGAAACAGCCAGAAATAATGATCAGGTAGTGTGGCAAAAATAGGTCAGGTATGGTGATTAGTTAGTGAGTGAAACAATGCTTATAATGCCTTTATTACTGCTTGAAAACCAATATACTGTCATACTACATATACATTCGTACCAAGTAAATAAATAAATACCGTTTATGAGTGGATAAAATAGTTACCCTCCCATAGAACTCGTTTTCTTTGGTGCCAGCATGTTAAAAAACCCACTCAGGTAAGGAGGAACTCCTACCTGGATTGGGCACTTTAAACCTCAGGTGAGCGATTTCTCTATGAATTTTCGATGTTTCTCACCAAAAGCGAAGGTTTTAGCCAAAAAAAAAAAATTCGAAAATACCTCGGGACTGGGGGATGTCGGAGGTGCGGAAAACCTCGGGACGTGACGGGTTAAACCATATTTATCGTACATATCCTTAACCCGCCCCATCCCGTCGACGTATGGGTACGTTGCAACGATTTGCATTTGCCAGTCCCGGCGACGTACCAGTACGTCGTTCAATTGCAAGGTCCCTAATTTGCACAATTTTCAATTTTTGCACGTGATTTTTCGCATGTATACACGGGACACCTTCCTCTATTCCTCTACAAGATGCCAAGCAGGGACAATGCCTTACACTGCATAACCTCCCCCCTCCCCCCCTCATGCCATTGTCTTGGCAAAGGACCTGTTACCAGTGACCTGCCTAGTAAAGATATTCAGGGCCAGGGTGATTCCCCAATCGGTGACAATGTGGAGGACAATGTTTACATGCATTAGAAGAAGAAACAGCCAGAAATAATGATCAGGTAATGTGGCAAAAAAAGGTCAGGTATGGTGATTAGTTAGTGAGTGAAACAATGCTTATAATGCCTTTATTACTGCTTGAAAACCAATATACTCACATACTACATATATATTCGTACCAAGTAAATAAATAAATACCGTTTATGAGTGGATAAAATAGTTACCCTCCCATAGAACTCGTTTTCTTTGGTGCCAGCATGTTAGAAAACCCACTCAGGTAAGGAGGAACTCCTACCTGGATTGGGCACTTTAAACCTCAGGTGAGCGATTTCTCTATGAATTTTCGATGTTTCTCACCAAAAGCGAAGGTTTTAGCCAAAAAAAAAAAATTCGAAAATACCTCGGGACTGGGGGATGTCGGAGGTGCGGAAAACCTCGGGACGTGACGGGTTAAATTTGTGAATTGTTTTGGCACACTATTTTATTTGGTAGTGCATTCCACTGATCAATTGCTCTGTTTGGGAAACTAAATTTCCTTACGTCTTTATCACCTCTCTTTTTATGCAGTTTTTTGCAGTGTCCTCTTGCTGATGCTTCCCTATAGGTTAAGTAATCATTTATGTCTATTTTCTCCTCGCCTGATATGCATTTATATAGCATTATCATTCACCTCTCTTCCTTCTCTCCTGTAGTGTTGGTAGATTCAGTTTATTTAGTCTTTCTTCGTAGCTTAGATCCCTTAAGCTTGGTACCCATCTTGTAGCGGCCCTTTGAACTTTTTCAATCTTGTCTATGTGTTTTTTGAGATGAGGACTGCAGACTACTGATGCATACTCCAGGGTTGGTCTGATGAATGATGTTATTATCCTTCTTAGCATGTCTTCATTTATGTATGTGAATGCTATTCTCATATTTGCAAGCAGTGTATACATGTTCCGTACCTTCTCACTGATGTGGTCAGCCGGAGATAGTCTGTTATTGATAATCACACCTAGGTCCTTCTCTCTTTCTGATGTGTGTAGGGTTTTATTTCCTAACGTATAATCCCAATCAGGTCTTTTTTCCACTTTTACCAAACTTGATTACATGACACTTGTCCACATTGAATTCCATTTGCCATGTATTACTCCATTCATGAAGTTTATTTAATTCTTCTTGTAGCTCTTTACAAGAGTCTGTGTTAGTAATTCTCCTTTGTATTTTTGCATCATCTGCAAACATATTTAGAGAGCTTTCATTTCCAGTGTTACTGTTTATATCATTTATATACACTAAAAACATGATTGGTGCCAGCACTGAGCCCTCTGGTACTCCACTAGTCACTTCTTTCCATGATGAGTAGTTTCCTCTTAGTACTGTTCTCATATCTCTTCTTATGAGAAAATCTTGCATCCAACAAAACAGTTTGCCTCGAATTCCTCCTTGATGGTACAGTTTCCATAAAAGTCTTTGGTGTGGTACTGTGTCAAATGCGTTCTTGAAATCTAAATAGGTACTGTCCACCCATCCTTCTCTTTCCTGTATTGTGTGTGTGTGTGTGTGTGTGTGTGTGTGTGTGTGTGTGTAAATACATAAATCTCTAAAATATTGAATGTCCTAGAAAGCCAGAGATTTGAAGAATGAGAGAGGAAGGAGAGAGGGGTGGCGGGGAGGAAAGAGGATGAGAAAGGGGGGATGGAGGGGGAAGGACGTAAGAGGGAAAGAAGGAGGGGGCATGAAGGGGGAGAGAGGAGGGAGAGGGGGATGGGGGACACTGTTTTCCAGGGAGGAGGAAGAGATGGAGGGAAGGATGACAAGAGGTGGAAAGACAAGTGAGAGGAAAGGAAAGAAGAGAGAGAGAGAGAGAGAGAGAGAGTGGGGTGGAGGAGAGGAAGGAAGGAGGAGGAAGAGATGTGAAGGGAGAGATGGATGGGGTGGGAACTAGTGGGGGGTGGAGGGGGAGGGAACAAGTGGAGGGCAAGAATGTGGAGGTTGGTGGAATCTGCCGGCCTTGGTCAGTCTGGCTGGAGCTGTGACTGGCAAAGGATGTTTACAGTTTGTATACGATTTTTTTTCATTTTTCTTCCCATTAATTGCTTTTATGCTGATAATATTGACTTTAACGTGTCCTGCAAGCATTCCTGAGTATTCCTAAAGCTTACTCACTGATAATTTTTTTACGGAGTTTTTAGTGTGATGGCTTATATCAGTGTTCTTTTTCAGGGGTGTGATTTGGGGAGAAGGACAGCATGATGGCAAAAAGCAGCATGACATGGGGTGAAGTAATTTGTGGGCACCTTTCCAGCATCAAGGCATTGGGCTGTGCAGGACTACCACCACCACAGCTGCCAGAACTATCATAGCCACTATCAGAGCAACCACAACCATCAATTTGTTGGTCAACACTATCGCTGGAGGAGGCATTTGACTGGATACTACTTGGGTCAGTATGCCGTAACCTTATCTATTATATTTTTGTGCATGCTACTTCCATATGGCTTTATATAGCTTAAGAGGCTTTTCTAGAGGAGTTAGATATACATATTAACTTTCAAAAACCTATCTATCTTCTCTGTTGCCAGACGCCTTAATCCCTTAAGGGGTGGCCGCAAACAAATCGCTACCATGTCGCCCTGTCCTCCGCCATTTCACTGCCCTGCTCCCAGCTCACACCCCCTTCTCAGATGCCTCTCCACTCCATCCCTCCATCTCATCCTTGGCCTCCCCTCCCTCTCCCCACTCCACCTCACGCGCTTACTCTCTTCGTCAGTCTCTTCACTCTCATCAACCAAAGTGATGATATCTAGGGCTGATGGCGGTACTGTCAAGGTAGAGGAAGTGTGGTCAGGTGTAGTTTGCTGCAAGGGTGTGGGAAGCAACTCCATCTTAGTCAGTGTTTGTGATAAGTGGCTGCGTAAGAGATTATAATGGTGGATCGAGCAGCGTGGAGAGCCGCCATTAGGTGACCACGGCCGATCCCTGCAAGGATGTTGGTGCCTTTGATACGATGATACAAATTAAATTCTAAAAGTCATTTGGTATAGAAAGTCTTATCTAACATTGATTCCTTGTCCCTTTTCAGTTAGTTTATGGCCAGGTGTAGTAAGACTGGGTGGGTAATTCTGACTAGTAATCAAGGAAACATTTCTTAAGACTTGTCAGATTCCACGTAGCAACCTTGTAAAGTTCCCTAGCCCCTTTCCACGTAGTCGATTGCCAGGTGGTCAGATTAGGATCGTAATTTTGACTAGTAACCATGGAGATTCATTCCTTACTTAAGGCTCAAGATTCCATACAATAACTTTGTAAACATCCTTAGCCCCTTTTCAGTTAGTTGATGGCCAAGTGTAGTCAGATTGGGAGGGTTAGTTTGACTATAGGTGCATTACAATAACTAGGTCCATATTTTTCTTTTGTGGGTTATTTCACACAGCTTATTGGTAGAAAGACAGTGGTTTGGCTCTACATTCATCCCATAGCACTTCATGACCAGCCTTATATTCTGGTGCTTGTCTAGTAATAAGATTTAGCATTTAAGATGCAGGGATGCAAATTTTAGACCAAGTTAGAGTAAAATGAGTATACTAACAATAGACTCGTTCCTAACTCCTAGTTAAGGCTTGTCAAAGTCCATGCAACCACATCTTCATGTTAGTTGTGGGACTGAGCTTTTGTTAGAAAATTGTCTATGGTAGCAAGAATATTTGGCTAATGTGTTACTGGGATCATCCACACCTTTCTCACCCCAAGGTAGGGTCCAGAGAGGCAGAAAAAAACTTGATAGAATGAGATACTAACCAGTGTTCATCCAGTTGAATGAGCCACATGGCCATTCTCACCATTCAGGCCCCTGGAATCCTGGCATCAAGGGGCTAAAATGTTTGCTGAGCCATTGACCATGATGAGGCAGTCTACTGTAAATGGCAGTATACAGGTTTTATTCCAACCTGGCCTAAAATTCTCTTTCCATCCATATTCCTGAGCTGTAACAAGAGTAACTAACAATATGATGTTAGTTCTGAAGTGTTACTGAGAGATGTAGATTTGTCGTATTGTCTTTCTGCCTTTGTGCCACAGGTAAACTGCAAAAGGACAAATTTAGGCTTACCTGTAATCTCCAGTCTTTCAAACGCGGTGTGTGCAGGCATCTCGAAATGAACAGATCTTGAATTTGGCTCTTTTGTATTTTTTTTTTCCTTGGAAGGAATGGTTTGCGGGCTCCTTGCCATTGGTTTCTTCTTCCTTGCATTAAAAAAAAGCAGCCATACTGTTTTCTTGAACTTGGCCTAAACTGCCCCTCATCCTGAAAATGATCTTGTAAGGATAAACATTAGAATATACTATACTCATTTCACTTTAATTTGGTCTAACAGTGACAATTCCCAGTCTTGAAAACTGAGCTGGAACAAAATCCTATTAAAATAGTGCTGTGGGCTTGTTTTTGGTTTAAAAATTCTCAACATCTTGAAGTTTTTGAGTCTGAACAATAGATGAACACTAGAATATGATGCTAGTCACATGGAAGTGCTGTGGAAAGGATAACTAGCTGTAGCATAGTCCTGTACTGCCACTGAACTATGTATGAAATGGGTTATTGATGACAGTTTTGGGCAAATTAAGGTATATGGTGGTGGTAGTAGTAGTAGTGTAATCTGGTGTATTTCTCCTGAATGTCTACTCTAAATGTAAATAATTTGTAATACTGTACACTCCCTCTTCTGTCTTTCTTTCCTTCATTCTTTCCTCTTCCTTCTGCCTGTGGGTGACTTTACACTCCCTCTTCTGTCTTTCTTTCCTTCATTCTTTCCTCTTCCTTCTGCCTGTGGGTGACTTTACACTCCCTCTTCTGTCTTTCTTTCCTTCATTCTTTCCTCTTCCTTCTGCCTGTGGGTGACTTTACACTCCCTCTTCTGTCTTTCTTTCCTTCATTCTTTCCTCTTCCTTCTGCCTATGAGTGACTCTACATTGAATGACAAGCCAAATGGTTTTCTGCACACCAGGAAACCATTTACTGCGCTGGGTGGTAACCATATAACCAAATTATGGCGCCTGGTGGTTCAGGGTAATTGCGATGCTCCAATCGGATTGAGCCGGTGAGGGTTTTTATCCATGGAATGGTTGGGGTTATTGCTCATGTAATGTCACTCAGGGATGAGTGAGGCTGGTCACTCTCATCTTAAATGTCAGGACCAATTTACCTAGCCCCGGGCTCCTACGCTTCTCATGGGGCAATGTAGGATTGGATGATGATTGGATGAATGTATTATTATTATTTGGGAGACATGTTATGTGCTGCAGGTGGGGCAGGAGCTAGTTCTATGGCTAGAGTGAGAAGTGGTTGGAAGAAGTTCAGGGAGCTGTTGCCTCTCCTGACATTGAGAGGGCTCTCCCTCCTTGCTAAAGAATCTTTTTACGTGGCATGTGTTAGGAATGTAATGCTGTATGGCAGTGAGGCCTGGACAGTAAAGGAAAAGGATGCTGTATTTGTTGGCTCACACATATAGAACTGACAATGATTAGATGGATGTGTAGTGCATCCTTGAATGCAAGGCATAGGGGGGCTAGGCTTACAACTGAAGAACTGAGTGGAAGGATGGGACGAGAGTGTACAGGTGTTGTGATGAGCAGGGGTAGACTGAGATGGTAAGGACATGTGGAGGGGAAGAAGAATGACAATTTGGTGCGAAAAGTAAGAAATGTGAACGTTGAGGGTAGGGTTGCGAGAGGCAGACTGAAAAAGACCTGGAATGAGTCACAGTGTGACCTCAGGGATAAGGGACTGAACAGAAAGGCTGCCAGAGATCGAGCAACATGGAGAATTGCCATTAGGTGACCAAGGCTGATTCATGCAAGCATGTTGGAACCTCTATAAACAATATGATACATTATGAATCTCATTATGCCTTTACTTTCTCCACCTCACAGGTAACAACGCCTGAGAATACATAGCAGAATTATCCACCAGACACACCTAATGGCCATCGACGAGACTCATCAGAAAATATGACTGGAGAAGGTAAGAGTTTTAAGATGTAGTTTTTCATTGTCATGTTTGCACAGTCTTATGGCTGTAGTTTAACAGATGCATCCCATAGTTTTAGTCTATTGGTGTTATGATTACTGGTGTATTTGCAGCATATTTGTCTATGCATATGTGGCAAACTGCGATGTACGTTTAACAACAAATCCTCCAGAGAAAGTTTTGTCTGTTGATCTATCTGTTGCCAGATGCCTTAATCCTGTAAGGGGTGGCCACAAACAAATTGTTTCCATGTCGCCTTGTCCACCACCATTTCATTGCTCTGCTTCCTGCTCACACATATACCTCTCCACTCCATCTCTCCATCTCATCCTTGGCCTCCCCCTCCCTCTCCCCCCCGCCACCTCGCCTCTCTCTCTCTCTCTCTCCATCCTCTCCACATGGTCAAACCACCTCAATGTGTTTGTCTGAATGCTTCCTGTCACATCCAGTTTTGTGTATAGGGAAATTCACTTTCTTAAGGGGTTAGTCCACCGAGACAACATTTCGGCAACATGTGGCATGCAACATTGTGGCTTAGGCCAACTGTGTTGCAACCAGTTCAACACAAGGCAACATGTGGCATGCAACATTGTGGCATAGGCCAAGTGTGTTGCAACCAGTTCAACACAAGGCAACATGTAGCATGCAACATTGTGGCATAGGCCAAGTGTGTTGCAACCAGTTCAACACAAGGCAACATGTAGCATGCAACAGGTGGCAACAAGTAGCCCGTAGAACGTGACGCATGCGCTAAGATTTAGCCTGTTGCCTGGTGTTGCCCGCCTTCCCACCAGTCGCGGGAAGGATTACATGTTGAAAGCAACAACATGAATTGGTCTCAAGAATAAAATCGTAGAATTTATCGAAGAACATAGTAACTTGTGGTTCTATGGGATATACGCTTGGAACAATACAAGAATAACCAGGCTAAACTAAATGCACTGCGGGGATTAGCCAAGAACACACACACACACACACACACACACACACACACACACACACACACACACACACACACACACACACACACACACACACACACACACACACACACACACACACACACACACACACACATGTATTGGGACTCCATATTGTAGTTACAAATCATAATAGATAGATAGATAAATAGATAGATAGACAGCTCTATGCGAGCCTGGGAATGGGAAATGAGCTTGCAAATTACACTGAGGAAAGCTGACGACAGTGGCCAGTAAGGAGATGATGCAGTTAGTTGTCAGCAGTCCACCCGTGAACAAAGCCTTAGTGACCATACACACACATACACACATACTCACACACAGGCTTCTTAAACTTTCCATCCACAAGGAACACACGTGACACAACCTCTGCTACACCAGAATTTAGGAAAGAGAGCTCAGAAGGAGACAGGCCATACAACAGACAGGTCACAGGGAGAAGGGCTTAGCAACTTCAGAGAGAGAGACAGAGAGATAGCTAGCGGGACTCTACCCTATACTCTGCTCTTTGTGAGAGACTTGTTAATATTTCCAAGACAAATAAAAATAGTCCCATACTATTCTTTACCTCTCCTGTCACTACATGACAAATGGGAAAGAAGATTAGCTACTTACAAAGCTACTCAAATATAATAACCGCTCGTCCACAAGTCTAATATATAGAAAACTCCACTACAAGTAACTACACACACACACACACACACACACACACACACACACACACACACACACACACACAAAGAAAAACACAAACAAAAAACAAACAAACAAACACTCCCTCACACGAAGCCTCAATGTTAGCCTTTTGAACAGAAACCCAGAACAATAAAAACGAAAAAGATGATGATTTCTATACGTAATGTGATGCCCAAAGTTGAGAGAGAGAGAGAGAGAGAGAGAGAGAGAGAGGACAAAATATAAATGAGGGGCAAAGAGTTATTGATAATAAGGAGAAAAATGTTCAATGTTAGAGAGAGAGAGACAGACAGAGACAGAGAGAGACAGAGACAGACAGACAGACAGACAGACAAAATATAATTGAGGGGCAAAGAGTTGTTGATAATTAGGAAAAAAATGTTGAATGTGAGAGAGAGAGAGAGAGAGAATCCAATTAATTACCGGCTAAGAATGTTTTAACAAAAGGCGCATCAAAGCCGAGAAACATTGCAAAAAACACCTTGTTAAAATTTACAGGTGAGTCTCTCTCTCTCTCTCTCTCTCTCTCTCTCTATTCTTCTCTTGTCGCTTCTTTTCTCTCTTCCCTCCTTCTCTTCTCTCCCTCCTTCTCTTCTCTCCGTTCCCCCCCCCCTCTCTCTCTCTGTCTCTCCGCCGGTGCTAATACTGTGCCAACACTCAGGGGGGCACCCGGGGGGGGGGGACACCGGGCCCGGGCCCCCCTTTAGCTCTCTGGATACTTTAAAAATTTATATATGTTTATTTCGATAACAGCAAAACATGAAAAACTGGCAAGTACAAACAGAGTACCACCTGAGGCAGCAGCTGCAGTTGACCTGCCAGTAATTATCAGATTACCTAACCTCACCTCACTACGGCCCCCCCTTAGAAAAGTCCTGGGTGCGCCCCTGCCAACACTGGCAAATCTTTCTTCTGTTACACTGTTTTCTCTATCTTATCTCCAGGGGCGCACCCAGCAATTTTCTAAGGGGGGGAGGCCAGTAGTGAGGTGAGGTCAGGTAGTCCGATAATTACTGGCAGGTCACCTGCAGGTGTAGAGTCAGGCAGCTGCTGGCTCAGGTGTTACTCTTTGTTTGTACTTGCCAGTTTTTCATGCTTTGCTGTTATCGAAATAAATATATATACATTTTTAAAGGACCCAGAAAGCTAATGGGGGGGGCCCGGCCCCCCCCCCCGGGTGCGCCCCTGCTTAAGGTACGGTACTTTAGAAAATTTTTGCATTCGTGCCTTGCACTTGACGGTGGGCACGCAGCACCCGTCTTTCTATACATTCACACCTTTTTATAAGTTATTCGGCAATGTGTGTGTGTGTGTGTGTGTGTGTGTGTGTGTGTGTGTGTGTGTGTGTGTGTGTGTGTGTTTTACATGGTATTATATGTTTTTTGTTAAGCTCTGTCTATCTACGTATCTGTCTGTCTGTCTGTTACATTGTGTTGACAACTGGCTCAGTTTTTGTTGAATCGGTGGAAAAGGTTATGTGACATTCCACATAAACATTGGCATGTGGCATGCTACATGCAACAACAATGTTGACTTGTCGCAGTCAACATGTCTCCTGGTTGAATGCCGCATTCAACATACATGTTGACAGCCAGGCAAGTCGCAAGCTACATGTTGCCTGTGTTACCCCGGGTCAACTCTGGAACTGTCTCCCTCTTTCTGTACTTCCTACTTCCTATGATCTCCAGTCTTTCAAACGCAGTGTGTCCAGGCATCTCGAAATGAATAAATCTTGAATTTGGCTCACTTTTGTATTTTTTTTTTTTTTTTTTTGGGGGGAAAGGAATTGTTTGCGGGCTCCTAGCCTTTGGTTCCGTCTTATTCGCATTAAAAAAAAAAAAAAAAAAAATCATCACGCCATCCCTATTTTCCATCACAGGCATGTGAGTAACATCGTGAAATTAAGTAAGGAAATGGTCCAGTAGGAATACAAATCAGTCAGGTGCATGTGTTATTGGCCTTCACATTTATTTATCCACCATTCAGTACTCTGACATGTGAAGACTTGTTTCATGAGTTGTATAACATCTACAACTGAGGTCATGCCCATTGAGGCAGCATTTATTTCTGTTCATCACATTTTAATTCTTCAGCATCAATACCTGTATTATTATACATATATTCTTTTTTATTTAATATTTTAATACTTTCACATGTTAAATAATGGAATAAGTTATTACCTTCTTTATTCTTCCATATTTCATCATCATCATCATCATCATCATCATCGTCATCATCATCATCCGGACTTCCTTTCACACCCTAGGGTGGGGTGAGGAGTAGCAGCGTCCAGACAACCAAAGTTTGCCCAGTTCAATGGGGCACATTTCCATTCACTCACCATTCAAGCCCACAGAATCCTGGCTTCATCTGATAAGCCAAAAAAATTTAACCACATTCTGTAGCTTCACGTGTACTTATCCAATAGAGCCAGTCTGAACGCTGTCACTTTAACAAAGGGTGTTAAATCCCTGGTCATGTGCCTCTCCACACAAAATTCATCCAGCCAGCTTGCTCACTTGTCAGTCCCTTAGCGTCCATATTTACTTCATTTAAATATACTGTTTACTTAAAGGCCAGAGGCAGCAGCTGAAGAGAGATGTTTTATGTATTTCATGAAAATTTACTACTGTAATACCTTAAGTCAGACAGCATGTTCTGTTTAATAGAATGAGCGGTATGGTGAATTACCCATTACAGTGATTGATATATATTATTTTCGAACATCTATCTATCTATCTATCTATTGCCAGACGCCTCAATCCCGTTTGGGTGGCCACAAACAAATCGCCTCCAAGTCGCCCTGTCCCTCGCCATTTCACTGCCCTGCTCCCAGCTCACACCCCCCTCTCTCATATACCTCTCCACCCCATCCCTTCATCTCATCCTCGGCCTCCCCCTCCCTCTTCCCCCCTCCACCTCACTCACATACACTCTCTTCGTCAGTCTTTCACCCTCCATCCTCTCCACATGGCCAAACCACCTCAGTGTGTTCCTCATAACGCTCCCTATCACATCCACATCCACACCACAACGTTCCTTTATATCCTTATTCGTCAGCCTATCTCTCCATGTGACTCCACAGGCTCCTCTTAAATAACTCATTTCCACTGCTTTCACTCTTGACTTGTGTCCTTCCAGCAACGTCCAAGCTTCACTTCCGTACGTTAGAGTTGGTATCACAATACTTCTTTATTTATATATAATAGCAATAGCATGTATTTGAATAACTAATACACAAGTAAAAGCTTAATTTGGTTACCCATTTTCTTGCTGTTGTGCTAATGAGGGACTTCCAGAGTGTCTCCTGCTACCTAGCTGGCCAGCCTAACTCAGTCGTGGGCCAAAATTGTGACGTAACCATCCTGGCTATTCTACATGTCTTGGTAAACTTATGAGATTTGCCAAGAGCAGAGACCACTCATCACTGAAATGCTCATTAACAAAAAACATCACACACATGAAAGAATATTTTTGACAGGCTGGTTTTCATTTGCATAAATTGGTCTTCCGTCCAGCAGTCCCTTACACACAATCATTTCACTAATGAGTTCAGTGGAGTTGGCTTCCTTATCTACGTTAGTATCGTGTTTCTGAGAAAGTAGTGCTTTATTGAAGCCTGTCATTGCCTTAGTTGTCTGGAATTTAATCTTTACCAAATACCGCTGTATTGGATACGTTTGTGTGAAGCTACAGAATGTGGGGAATGTTTTTGGCATATCCGATAGAGCCAGGATTTCGGGGGCTTGAATGGTGAGTGAATGGAAGTGTGGCCCATTAGACTGGGCAAATATGGGCTGTCTGGACATTGCTACTATTCACGCTGCCTTAGGGTAGGAAAGGAGGTCCCGATGATGATGATGATGATGATGACGACGACCAAATACCGCCACTTGACATTTGTCTGTACACTTTGTGGGGACCGTCCCAAAGTTAGAATAATACATAACTCACTCTTCACTCATTCTTGGTGTGGGCGGATGTGCATAGGGTACATTAAATAGAAAACCAGTGTGGCCAGTGATCACTATTGAAGTCCAATAGTTGTTGGACTCTCATGATGTACCTTTATGTATATCCTGTATTATTATTAATATTATTATTATTGATGCTGGTCACACTCATCTTAAATGTCAGGACCAACTTGCCTAGCCCAAGGTTCCTATGCTCCTCATGGGGTGACATAGGATTGGATGATGGATGGATGGAGGGATTATTATTATTATTAATATTATTATTATTATTATCATCATCATCGTTATCATGTCTTTCTATTTTACAGTGTGGTGGGCTGCAAGCACTGCAGCAGTCCTGCCTTGCAGCTCCTGAAAACTCTTTTGGAAAATGGCCTCCACACTCAGTCTACTGTGTATTTTAATCTATGTCTGGTCAGTTTATCTATTTTTCTATCTGTCAGTCTCTGTCTGTCTGTTGCAAGGCACCTTATTCCTGTAAGGGGTGGCCACTAACAAATTGCCTCCATGTTGCCGTGTCCCCTGCCTTCCCTCCAATGCACACCCCTCCTCTTTCATATCTTTCTCCATTCCATCCCTCATCTTATCCTTGGCCTCCCCTCCCATCTCACTCACATGCACTCTTCTAGTCAGTCTCTCATTCCCCATCCTTTCCACTCCATCGTTCCATCTCATCCTTGGTCTCCCCTTCCACCTCACTCACTTGCACTCTTCTAGTCAGTCTCTCATTGTCCATCCTCTCCATTTCATATCATCCTTGGTCTCCCCCTCCACCCCACTCACATGCACTCTTCTAGTCAGTCTCTTATTCTCCTTCCCCTTTGCTCCATCCCTCTTCTCATTCTTGGTCTCCCCCTACCATTCTTCCCCTTCACCTCACTCACAAACTCTACTAGTCAGTCTCTCATTCCCTATCCTCTCCATTCCATCCTCTCCACTCCATCCTTCCATCTCATTCTTGGTCTCCCCTTCTGCCTCATTCACATGCACTCTTCTAGTCAGTCTCTCATTGTCCATCCTCTCCACATAGCCAAACCATCTCAGAGTATTTCTCTTAACACTCAACCACATCAACACCACAATGCTCCTTTACTTCCTCATTTGTCAGTCTGTCTGTTTGTCTACTTATCTATCTATCTATTGCCAGACACCTCAATCCTGTAAGGGGTGGCCACAAACAAACCACCTCCATGTTACCCTGTCCCCTGTCATTTTACTGCCTTGCTCCCAGCTCACACCCCCTCTCTCCCATATACCTTTCCACTCCATCCCTCCATCTCATCCTTGACCTCCCCCTCCCTCTCCCCCCTCCACCTCACTCACATACACTCTCCTTGTCAGTCTCTCACTTTCCATCCTCTCCACAGCATAAAGTAACCATCTTTCCATCTTGACTACTGAGATGTACAGGATATTAATGATAGAATATGAAGCATTTAAGTGTGGATATTTATGAGGTGGAGTCGGGATTCCAGGGACTGGAATGGTGAGGGAGTGAGTGTGTGGCACATTCAACTGGATAGACTTTTGATGGTTTGTCATTCTGTTGAGATATTTCTGGCTCAGCACCCTACCTCACGCCATCCTAGGGTTGGAAAGTAGGTCTGGATGATGATGATGGTGGTGGTGATGAAGATGATGATGATGATGATGATTATGGTGATGATGGTGACAGTGATTTTGGTGAAGATGATGATGACAGCATTGATGGTGAAAAGTTGGTGGTGGTGATGATGAAAAAGATAATGATGATGACAGTGATTGTGATGATGATGATGATAACAGTGATGGTGGTGGTGGTGGTGGTGATGGTGGTGGTGATTTCTTGTTTTCATTTACAGGACCATGTACATATGATCAAGAAAGGTGTATCAGTGTTGGTTCTCTCCTGTCATCACTCACCTCCCCCTGTCATCACTCACCTCTCCCCGTCATCACTCACCCCCCCTGTCATCACTCACCCCCCCTGTCATCACTCACCCCCCTGTCATCACTCACCCCCCCTGTCATCACTCACCCTGCCCAGGCAAGTACGGCTGACTCGTTGTGTCTTGCTGTACTAAAGAATCGCAGAGAAAGAAGCATTAACATTATTTTTTTTCTCGTCAGTTGAGGAAGTTCCCTAACACCTTTTGCTAAGCAGTGTATTTACTGTATTATTATCACCTGCTGGTTTAGTGGGTAATTAACCCTTTGAGATTCATATGACTATTTCGATCGCCATTTCAAATCCAACCTCAGAGATTCCGATGACACTTTTCGTCGTCATTTTACGAAACTTTTGTAAAATATTCACCATAAATCGCATTTACGCATCATAACAAAGAGGCTCAAGCATGATGTCAGGGAATGGTTGCTCTTTGTGTGGGGGTACTGCACAGCTGGTCTGACTCATGGCTTTGTTTCTTTATAACTTTGTTCTTGGTGAATATATTTCTACAGCAAGGTATTAAGATTTTTGGTTTTTGTCTAACTTCAACTCGTCACTTTGACTTATTTTCTTTGTTTTCCTTTTATGAACACGCTACGGTAAAGTACAATAATTCAACTTCAAAATAACACCACAACCAGCATCCTATCATAATTAGTGTACTGTATTTACACTGACCGATCAAAGAAAAACATCGCGAAGCGAATATGCGGCTGAGACTAAAATAAAATTGTGCATCTCTTTCCTTTTGCTTTACTGCACAGTGAAATGCAAAAATTACTATAATCTATATATCATTGTAAAGATAATTTATTGTATTTTTGCATGGTTTAAACCAAGTTTACATATCTACTCATTATTTTTTGCCGATTATTTTTCTACAGCAAGGTACAAAATTTTTGCTTTTCGCCTAGCTTCAAATTGTCATTTTGATATCTTATTTTCTTTTTTGAACATACTATGATAAAGTACAACTATTCAGCTTTAAAATGACACCAAAACCAACATCCTATCATGAAAATTGTATTTACACAGAGTGATCAAAGTAAAATATCGGGCCACAAAGATGTGGGTCAGCGTGAGTGGCTGACTCTGGCACAGACATAATCTGCCCTGCCCAGAAACCTGATAGGGTTAAGGTACTCCAGTCGGATTGAGATGGTGTAGATTTATATCCAAGGGGTGGTTGAGGTTTATTGCTCATGTAATGCCACTCAGGGATGAGTGAGGCTGGTCACTCTCATCTTAAATGTCAGCACCAACTTGCCTAGCCCCGGGTTCCAATGCTCCTTGTGGGGTAACTTAGGATGGGATGATGGATGGATGGAATATTTTTTTTTTTAATTTAAATACAGAAAATAAACAGAGGTAGCAAAAATAAAAAAAAGAATGATTACACCAGATAACAAGTGTCGTCCATTCATAAAAGATCTATAACACCTGGACTTGCACTGCTGTAGGTTGAAGTTTTGGGGAAATTATTCTGGGGAAGTGAGTTCCAAAGAGAAGCAGTTCAGGAAATAATTGAAATCTGGTAGGCAGAAGTTGTTCAGTATGGCAGTGTATCAGACATAAAGAAAAAAAAAAAAAGTACCCAGATGAGGTCATAGAATGTAACCTCAGGGATAAGGGACTGATAGAGAGGGTGCTAGAGATTGAGCAGCATGGAGAGCAGCCTTCCGGTGACCAAGGCCAACACATCCAGGCATGTAGGAGCCTTGATAAATGAGTGATGGACAGGCAGATAGACAAATAGACAGACATAAACAGACAGACAAACAGATAGCAAGATATATAATGCTTTGTTTTGATGTACAGTGAGTAGATTTAACTGATTCTTTTTTTTTCTAGATCTGGGAGCAGGGCAGTGAAATGGTGGGGACATGGAGGCGAATTGTTTGTGGCCACCCCTTACGGGATTGAGGCGTCTGATAGTAGATAGATAGACAGATAGATAGTACAGCACACAACCTGGCCCATAATGAACTCCATCAGTGCTGCCTTCAGTTGGACTCTGATGGGGTGACTGATAGGAAGGTAAGAGCATGGCTTAGTGTAAGAAGTGGAGTATAGTAGTGGTAGTAAGGGTTTTAGTAGTAGTAGTGGATATAGTGAGAGTAGTAGTTACAGTAGTAGTAGTTGTTGTTGTTGCAGCAGTAGTAATAGTGACGGTTGTAGTAGTAGTAATAGCAGTAGCACAGTAGTAGTAATAGTAGTAGTTGTAGTAGTAGTAATAGTAGTAGTAGTAGTAGTAGAAGTAGTAGTGGTGATGGTTGTAGTAGTAGTCAAACAGAGAGGCATTGATGTTTAATTTATACAGGCATGTTGGAGCCTGTATAAACGATACAAACAGAGAGGGGTTGATATTGTATGTTTGTGTCGTTTATAAAGGCACCAACATGCCTTTATAAACGATACAAACAGAGAGGTGTTGATATCGTATGTTTGTATCGTTTATAAAGGCACCAACATGCCTTTATAAACGATACAAACAGGGAGGGGTTGATATCGCCTCCTCACACAGTTAGTGTAGATTTAAAGACAGTTTTATTGTAGCATGAAAAAATATTTTGGAAATTGGCTGTTTGGATTTGGTAATGTGTACTGTATTGTAAATGAGTTTTATTCCTGTAGAACAGTGATGATTGGATGGGAATGAATGAATGAAGGAATGAATGAATGAGTGAAAGAACAGTAATGAGAAGTTGCACAGTCTGCTGCATAACACAAGCACAGTGGCTGCCCTTTATGCTGGTACCTTCAGCTGGATGTGGGTCTTCCAGTCTGCCTGCACGTGTTTCTTTAAAGTGTGTGTATGTGTGTGTGTGTTCTTACCTGATTGTATCTTTACAGGAATGAGTTAAATACATACTGTCCCGTGTATTAAACCATTTTTATCTTACATATCCTTAAATCTATGAACAGCTTTGGCACACACTATTTCATTCGGTAGTGCATTCCACTGATCAATTGCTCTATTTGGGAAACTGAATTTCCTTACGCCTTTATCACCTTTCATTTTATCCAGTTTTATGCAGTGTCCTCTTGCTGATGCTTCCCCATATGTTAAGTAATCATTTATGTCTATTTTCTCCTTCCCTGATATGCACTTATATAGCATAATCATGTCTCCTCTTTTCCTTCTCTCCTGTAGTGTTGGTAGATTCAGTTTATTTAGTCTTTCTTCATTGCTTAGATCCCTTAAGCTTGGTACCCATCTTGTGGCGGCCCTTTGAACTTTTTCAATCTTGTCGATGTGTTTTTTGAGATGAGGATTCCAGACTATTGATGCATACTCCAGGGTTGGTCTAATGAATGATGTTATTATCCTTCTTAGCATGTCTTCATTTATGTATGTGAATGCTATTCTCATATTTGCAAGCAGTGTATACATGTTCCGTACCTTCTCACTGATGTGGTCAGCCGGAGATAGTCTGTTATTGATAATCACACCTAGGTCCTTCTCTCTGATATGTGTAGGGCTGATCTTCCTAACTTAAAATTCCAGTCTGATCTTTTCTCACTTTTACCGAACTTAATTATATGACACTTGTCCACATTAAATTCCATTTGTCGTTTATTTCTCCATTGTGTGTGTGGGGGGGGGGGGAAGAAGCCAACCAGAGGCCAATGGCTATGCATATTGTAGGAATAGCTCTTTTCCATTGGCTGAAAACTATGTGGTATTGACTCAGAATTTTCCACCCACAGAATTTCAGGCCCCTGGATCTGCAGCCCAAGAAGACCCGTACCATCTGATGCAGCCTGACAGCGTCAGATGAAGCGCCTCACATATAAGATATCAAGAGGCGTATTTCCCATCCCGAAGGTATGCCGTTAAGGCGTAAATAAACGTGGAATGTTTATTTTTTATCAATCCATCCATCATCCAATCCTATGTTGCCCCATAAGGAGCGTAGGAGCCCGGGGCTAGGCAAATTTGCCCTGACATTTAAGATGAGAGCGACCAGCCTCACTCATCGCTGAGTGGCATTATGTGAGCAATAAACCCCAACCATCCCTTGGATATAAACCTTCACCGGCTCAGTCTGATTGGAGCGCCGTAATTACCCACTAATCTGTTATTTAATTCCCCCTGAAGAGTTAGATGACTGCAAGTATGTGAGAAGGTAAATCACTAACAAAAAGGAGCTACAGTGCCTGCCATACAACTTATAATGTGGCCTCTTGTAGGTTGTGCCATCCACTCGTGTGATAGTTTTCTTTGCTATTTACATCTTACGCTTATAGATTAGTCACTTACAGGAGCAGCCTAGCATGGACTAACCTACCTTAAGTTTTCCCTTCATATGCTTTTTGTTTTTCCAATTTCTTGCAGTTATCCTTTCATGTTTTTTGTTTATGTTTTGTTCAGCCAGTCTTCTGCAGTTAAACTTGCATGTTCGTGGTTACGTTCTTTGTTCTTGCAGGTTTTTGTAGCTACACTTTCATGTTCTTTATGTGCTGTGTTTCTGTCAGTGCCATATTGTGTGTTTTTGTGCATTTTTCTGCCTACCTTATACTGTTCTTTATGTGCTTTGTTTTGCCAGTTTGTGCTTTTGTCTGCCAGCCTTCTTCAGTTATCCTCAGTTATGTTCTCTTGACTCAGTGCTTAGCCAGTTCTTTAAATCATGGCCTGTATTCTTGTCATTTAAGGTAGCTCCCTAATACCTCTTCCCAAGCAATTTATTTATTTATATTTTTTTTTTAAATAACGGAACACAAGAAGGAAAAACAAATGATTAAAGAAAAATAATCCATACACCAGATTACTGGTGTCCTGTGTTCATAAAATGTCTGTAACAGTTGGACCTGAACAGCTGTAGGTTGAAATTTGGAGGGAAACAACTCTGGGGAAGCGAGTTCCAGAGAGATGCAGTTCGGGGAATGAAAGAATTCTGATAGGCAGAAGTTCTGCAATATGGCTGAGTGACATTCCAGTCTTGAGTGCTACCAGATGCTTATTACCCCTTCCTGTTGTCTTGTATGTTATTTAAACAATTCAAATATCACCATACTCTTCCTAAAAAATGTACAAAATCCTATTAACCAGTTATATCCAAAAATAACTAGCTAAGGGCTAGGGAGCTTGCTTAATTGATGAGAATACAAGCCATGTGTACAGTACCATGGCTCACCTCAGTCTGGGGATTCCTTCAGAAAAAGGATGGCATCATTTGACCTGAGTGTTTGATTAAATCCTTCAGTATTTAGCTTCATGTATTGTTTTCACTTCACTCAGCTAGATATGAATTCAGGGGACTGGTGGTCAGCAGCATCCACTGAAAGGAGGATGGTGATCTGCCGCCAATATGCTCCTGTAGACAAGAAAGCAGGGAAAAGATAATAGATCAGGTAAATGAGAGACTGAGTCTTCATTAGTAGTGGGCAGTGGTGTTTAGCACAGGAGGCAGTCCAGCATCTGAGTCCTAGATTGTGTTTTGCTGACCTCGCTCAACTCTTCTTTCTCATACTGATGTATGAATGGTGGCAGTTTGTGACCAAAAACAGGAGAACGTTAATATATGCAGAAATAAACCGTTAAGGAAAGGTGCTTGGGTGTCTCTCCAACCAGTGGGAATATGACTTACTCTTTTACTTAGTCACACTTGTGTAGGAGCTGCCTAGCGTGGGCCAACTGGTAATATAGTACTGGTATTTCTTTAATGGGTGATGGAAGGTTGGAAAAACTACAAAATAATATAAACGTGGAACCAGCAAAGGATCGAGGTAAGTCAATATGGAGGTAATTCAAGTGAGGTAATTTGCCTAAAGAATATAGTAATACTGATCCAAGAGCAGCCCCATACAGCAAGAGAATTGGGCATGAAAAGTATAACCAAAGAAGCTTTAAGGTGTTGCAAACCCCATATATGTGAACATCTGTCAAAAGCTGCCAAAGTACAGTGTATGTTGTAAAACCAGTACAGATAAGAGGAGGGAAGGAGACTGGTGAGAAGGAGGAGGAGGTTGAGAGATAAGAGAAGGGCAAGAAAAAGAATGAGTGAAAAAAAAAGAAAAAAAAAAGAGGAAATCAAAGAAAGGAAGAGGAAAGATTGAAGGAGAAGGGGCAGAAAAGGAATGCCTTAATGAAAAAAAATGAGGAAAGTGAAGAAAGGAAAGATGGGAGGAGGAGGGGCAGGAAAGGAAGTCTAATGAAGAGGAGGAGAAATGGAAGGAGAGGAGATGGGGCAAAAAAGGAATACCGGTACGAAAGTTGAGGAGAGGAAAACGAGATAGGCAGGAGGCAGAAAAAGACAACAGGAATCCTAATGAGAAGGAAAATGAAAGGAAGATAGATGGGAGAAGAAATGGGGGAGTGAAAGGAAAGAAGGGTGCAGAAATATATTTTAAAATTATCTCCTCTCAGGAGGAAGGAAAAATATAAGTATTGAGAGTGAGGCTCGTAAAACTTCTAAGCAGCCATGATGACTCTAAACTTAGTGGAAGGGTTGGGTGTAAGGTCATGGAGGAGAATTTTAATGTGGTGTTAGAAAGTGGCTGAATGGATTCAACATGCATATTAGTGTTGTTTGAGAGAGAGAGAGAGAGATCCCTTTCTTCCACCGCGATTCAAGAGGGCTTTCTCATTCATTCAGCCAGGCCGTATCTTAGGCCTGTTTTGGCTGTTCCTTCATTTATCCTCCTCCCTCTCCCTCCTGATATGGCTCCGGAGATGAAAGGAGGGATGAAGGAGGAGTGGAGGTGAGAGGGAGGCTTGGGAGAGATGGAAGGAAGAAAAGGGAGGCAAAATAGGAGGGTCGCGATAGGAACTTGCTAGCATCAGACGATTGTTTCATGTGACTTTATCTCTTTCTCTCTTGGGAAATGACTGAAGAAATCAAGGAATGGAGGAGTAATGAAGACTTTGGTAAGATGGAGGGAGTGAGGGAAAAAGTGAGGGAGAAAAGAAAGGCGGAGAGATGAAAGGACTCCGTAGAGTTTGACATGTTGACATTGTAAGTGCTGCCCTCTCGCGGCGATGACAGCGTTGCCAAAGGAAATTAAAGGGGAAAACCGCTAAATTGGCAACTCTGCCGCTGGAGGGGATGGCTGTAGTTCGATTGACTGATTTAAAGAGCAAGATGTGAGAAGAGAATAACCTAGATGCGGGGAGAAAGAGAGAGAGAGAGAGATACTAACCAATGTATCACCGACGACCCTCCCCCACTCCTGTCTGATCTACTTTCATGTTCCACCCTCTTATTCTCGTTTATCCCCAACTCCTCCTTCATCCTTCATCATCATCTTTCCTTCACTGTGTCCCTTGCCATTTCCTTTCATCCCCTTCCTCTGTTTTATTCTCATCCAGGGGCGTACCTAGAGATTTGGGGGCCAGGGGGGCTAGGTTCTTTGTGGAGTCCCCCTCCGGGAGGGGGGCCCAGCAAAGAACCCAGCCCCCCACATTATCAAAACTTACCTAATATCTCAACCGGGATTGTCGGGATGATAAATATGTATTTTAAAATATTAATAAAAAAAGCTCATAATTTTTTAAGGCTTTTTGGGGCTCTCCTCAATTGGGGGCCCGGGGGGCAGTTTCAAATAGCCCCCCCGCCCCACCTCAGGTACGCCACTGTTCTCATCCCTTCATCTTTTATCCTCTTCTTCTCTTACTCAGTCTTTTACTTCATCTGTCATCATTCTTGTCCTTCTCTCTGTCTCTCTTCCTTCACCTTTCATCCACTTCTCCATTTCCCCCTTGTCCCTCTCCTTCCTCTTTCTTGCTCTTCCTATTTGTTTCTCTCTCTTCCTAAATTCTATTGTCCTATCTCCTTGATATTTCTCTTCTCTCTCCCTGTCTCTCTTTCCCTCGTTGTCCTTCCCTCTTTCTTCTTTTTGTCCTGTCTTTTTCCTCTCTTCTTTTCCTCTGGCTCCTCTTCTTTTTCTTTTCTTTCTCTTCTCTTTCTCCCTCTCCTATTTTTTTCCCTCTCGTCTTTCCCTCTTTCATCTTTTAGTCCTTTCTTCCTCCCTTTTTGTCCTCTGTCTCCCCTTCTTTTTCATTTTTTTTTCTCTCTCTCTCTCTCTCTCTCTCTCTCTCCCTCCCTCCCTCTCTCCCATTCTTTCCCTCGTTGTCTTTCCCTCTTTCTTCTTTTAGTCCTTTCTTCTCCCTCTCTTCTTGTCCTGTCTCGCCATCCTTTTCTTTTTTCTCCTCGTCTTTCCCTCCTCTCATCTTTCCCTGTCTTCTTTCTGTCTCTCCTGTATTCTAAATTTTCCTCTCTTTATCTCCTTTGCTTTCCCTTTCTTAGCTTGTTTAATTAGAAAGCAAGTTGTTTAAGTGTAAGGCTGGGTTATCTAAAAAAAGACATCAGCGTTTGTGTGTCAGTGTATCCATGTAACTGGGCACGGTAACTTGTATCTCTCTCTCTCTCTCTCTCTCACACGTACGTTTCCTCTCTCTCTCTCTCTCTCTCTCTCTCTCAAAATCGTCATGGGGATGAAGGGTTTAAGGCGATATTATTCAGCAAGAGAGAGAGAGAGAGAGAGAGAGAGAGAACCATCGTGGAGGAGGAAGGGGGGGGGGAGTATCCATTAACACCTTTATTTCGGCGACTTATTTTTTCTCTACGTTACCTCCACACGATATTATTTAGCCCGGGAAATTCCTGGGGGTCTTCTTCCCCTCTCCCTCCCCCACTTCCTCCTTCCCTCCTCCTCCTCCCTACCTCTCTTCTTCCTCCTCTTCCTCTTCTTTTTCGCTTTTCTCCTCCTCTTCCTCCGTTTCCTCTTACCTTTCCTCCTCTTCTTTTTCTTTCTCCTTCCTCATATTCTTCCTCATCTTCCTCTTCCTATACTTGTTCTTCCTCTTCCTCCTCTTCTATTCTTCCCCTTCCTCTTCACCCTCTTCCTTTGCCTCTTCCTCATCTTCCTCTTCCTCTTTCTTTTTTCTCTTCCTCGTCTTCTTCCTCTTCCTTATATTTGTTCCTCTTCTTCCTCTTCCCGTTCATCTTCTTCCTCTTCCATTTCCTCTTCCTCTTCCTCGTTTCCATTTTTCTCTTCTTCCTCTTCCTTCCCTTTCTCTTCCTGTTCTTCCTTTTCCTGTTCCTCTTCCATATCCTCTTCGTTCTCTTCCTTTTCCTCTTCCTCTTCCTCTCTGTACCTCCCTTTCCTCTTTTCACTCTTCATCTTGTTCTTCCTCTTCCCCTTGTACTTTCTCTTCCTCTTCTTGTTCCTCTTCCCTTTCCTCCTCTTCTTCCTCATCCTTCTCTTCTTCATCTTCCTCCTCCTCCTCTTCCTCTTCCCCCTTTCTTCCTTTTCTTTCTCTTCCTTTTTTCCCTTTTCTTCCTCTTTCTCTTCTCTTGTTCTTCTTTTTTCCTTCTCTTCCTCTTCCCTCCTTCCTCTTCCCATTCTTCATCTTCCTCTACTTCCTCCTCTTCCTCTGCCTCTTCTCCTTCTTTCCCTCCCTCTTCCTTTTCCCCTTCTTCCTCTTCTTCCTCATTCCTCCTCCTCTTCCTCTTTCTCCTCCTTTTGTTCCTCCTCCTCCTCTTCATTTTCCTTTTCTTCTTCCTCCTTCATCGTCTTTCTTTTTCTATTTTCGTCTTTCTTCTTCTGTTTCCTCCTTCTCTTTTCTTTTATTTTCTTGTTTCTCTCCTTTCTTTCAATCTCATTTCTTCTCTTTCTCCTTTCTTCTTTCATTCTTATATCTTCATTTTCTTCCATTTCTTTTCTCTTTCTCTAGCATTTCTTTTTACTTGAATGAAGCACAAACTTTAGTATGAATGAATTTACAGGTCTGCAACGTAAACAATGCCGTAACGGGTAAATTTAAAAGCATAATTATGAATGAACATAACGTAAACAAAGGGTGAGAAAACATGAATAAGTGACAACAAAATCTCTTTAATTGTAGGCTAAATCATTTCAAACTCACATTTAACTCACCTCAGAAGCGTTTATATATGTCTTACCACGTCATTACACATTATAGAAGCATTAGCGTACAGTAATCAAGCGGAAATTTGTTAAAATAATGAACTTTGAGAATGTGTATTGAATGGACCGGCCGCCAACTCGTATTGCCATATGGTCATATTTGCATGCATTTTGATTCACGAAAAGCCAGTGTATTTGAAATTATGGGCAAAAAAAGGTAAAATAGCGTGGTTGAGCATGACGGTATAGAAAAACTGGAATGAACTGCTCTCTCAGTACATTTGAATAGCACCGAAATAATTCCAAAATAATTATATTACTAGAAATGTCGGGTAACTTCTCGGGCTCGCTAACATCGGCGGTTTAAGCCGAGTTGATTTTTTAGGCAATTTTTTCAGACTTAATAGTGTGTTATTGCACAAAACCCTTGGCCTATTGCGGACATTAATTGTTTACTATATGTTATATGCTATAAGAGATACGTAACTGCCTTTCTCGTTGAAGAAATAATAGCACAGGTTTATTTTCCTGTGGAACTCTTGTATGTTACTGTTGCAGCTCTGCGACAAAATGTCTTGAGACTAATTTACATTTAAATCATTTTACACATATAAATGGGATCGACAATGCATAAAATATTAGTACGGTGAGGACGCTGACTGGTTGTAGAATTGATATTAGGAAGGAGGTTTGTGTATTTGCTACCGGTACGTTAATGTAGAAATAAATGGGCATATTTCTTCTATTTGCTGTATTAAGCATGTTTTCTATTCATCATAATTATGATTCTCCCACGGCACGAACCCCGCGGAACCTCAGTGACCAGTCGCTTCCCTAACTCCAGAGGTGAGTGTTGTTCACCGATGTACGATGTAATTGCGTCGGGGACTGCAGCTACCAGCCTCATACTAAGTAGTAGAGGCTTTGCAACACCTCTTCCATAAGAATTTAGTCTCTACAATAATCCTGAATAAAATCTTGTCTATTTCTGATCCAAATAGAAGCTGTAGGCCTCAACGTTTGTATTTTTTTAGGGGATGTGTTTGTTTAGTGCCTCGCGCGGCGATGACAGGCAGGCAATGTGATGGAGGTGACATTGTAAGGTGCTGCCCTCACGCGGCGATGACATGCAGGCAATGTGATGGAGGTGACACTGTAAGGTGCTGCGATGCGTTGACACAGACAGTTTCTTCTCTACCGCGGGGGTGGGTAGACGATGTTTGCCAGCGGTAAGGTTGATTGATGTGGAGGGCAGAGAAGGGAATGGCCTAGGACCGGACAGGGTACGAGGGAGGGATGGAGGAGGAAGAGAGGTAATAAAGAGAGAAATGGAAAGTGGAGGAAGTCGGGAGAAGAACAATGACAGAGAGGGGGGGGGGATTGGATTTTTTTTTTAATTAGGGTTGAATTACACACCTTAAAACAAGAGGATCAACCTTATTTAGCCACATTTTCTCTAACACACACACACACACACACACACACACACACACACACACACACACACACACACACACACACACACACACACACACACACACACCGCTCACTGGTGCAGTGGTAACGTTCTCGTTTGCCAACTGGTGGACGAGAGTTCGCGCCTCGCTCAGGTTGCGAAAAAGTTTCACTGACGAAGTGGGTGGTTACTGTCCCCCTTGAGCAAGGGGACGGGTGTGTGCGTGTGTTAAGGTCACAGCCTTGCCCTTAGATCGGACTATATGAGCTCTCAGCTCCCTTCCGGGAGGGCAAAAGCTGACGATCACGACCATCAAGTGATCCTGACCGACCCGGTGAATTACACACACACACACACACACACACACTACGTTCCCTTTACACAACCATCACATCCAACACCACTTCTACCTTCTTCATTCTCTACCACTGTCATCTACACACACACACACACGCACACACATGCACACGCACACACATGCACACGCACACACATGCACACGCACACACATGCACACGTTCACAAACACAGACACGGAGACAAACACAACCCAACACAGAATCACACAACCATCCCACCACACCTCCCGACACACAGCCACAGCTCTACACAGCCTCGCCTCCAAGGACACACGCCATCCCTCCTCACAAACACCCACTCCTCTACATATCCAAACCTCCACACGTAGTCCTGCCTTCACCTACGTAACCCCAACCTCACCTCCACACACGTAGTTCCACCTCAACACACGTAGTCCCATCTCTACTCATTCATACACTATGACATCTTGACAAATGTCGATTCATCTACATATACATATCCATAACTCGACACACAAAGTTCTGTTCCTATATACATAGCCATACCTTCCTATATATACAGCTATCCCTGAACACAAGGCCACACTGTCTCACACAGTACTGCACTTATACACATGCAGATCCACCTGAGACACAGCCATATCCCCCCCCCCCACACACACACACCTGAACATAGCTTCACTTCCACACATCCACACCTTACAAATTCTCCAAAGTCACATGCAGTGGAATATAGTATGGAAGACTGGTTGATTTGATTATTAACTCAACAAATCATTGATCACATTTTCATTTCATTCTTACTATCTCAAGACGATTTTGTTTAACGTAACAAAGATCTGTGGCAGTGAAGGTTAACTAAGATATTATTCCTTTCCCAGAGGTGACGAGCGGCCAGTAACAGGAGTAGCCAACAGAGAGCTATGTGGCATTTCTTTACTGCAGTGTGTCACAATATCCCGCCCCACACCACCACGCATCCCCGCCAGTCCCTCTCTACTCACCAGTCTTCGAAACGACCTAACATTATCTTTCCAAAGCCACGAAGTGTAGATGTTGATACAAATAAACGTGAAAGGCAATTCCGTTTGAGTTTCTCTCCTAACCAGAGCATGTCATCAAATAAATAACTATTTACTTGTGTAATTACCCTCTTTTGATATTACCAGGCTTAAATATAAGCCGTAAATAACAAATCTAATTAGATAAGCATCCTGTGAAATTGCTTTGAGTACATAATTGGAGAACTGAGGAAACCAGAATTTAAGAACAAACCAAAGAAAAGCCAGCGAACTCAGGCATGACCAAAAGCACCCCACATGGCCTCCCTAGCATTGGAGTACTGGATATGTTGGTACTCCACTATCTGTGTTAGTCGTGAGGGTTGTAAACTCATTAGTACCCTTAAAACAAACTACTATATGAAAATCTGGTCGGAAAACTTTGAGAGCTTTGAAGTGCAGAGATGACAAGAGCTGAAATAAAGCTCAAAATGTCGTCTATTGCATTAAAAGGAACCGATCAAGTCAGACACTGCTCACATGTCGTAACTCTATCGGACATTTCTAGCTTGAAAATTCCATAATATTCGTCAATGAAATCTGGAATGCTGATCTCTCAAACTACTACTACTACTACTAACACTGCTACTACGACTACTATTAACAGTAAACTCCCAGCCCAAAAGCAGTCAAGATGGAGAGTTCCCACCCCCTACATCACTTCAAAAACTCTTTACCTAAAATCTCGTTGCCAATGACGTGCAAGATTTTCGCATGATAATCTGTACGTAGAGCGAATAACATGCTAGTTTATGGAATACAGGAGTCTGCCACAACTCTCCATTTGGGAAAAAGAATGGTTAAAGGAAAAAACGTAGACAGAGGCGAATGGGAGACGGCTGTGGTATTAGACTAATGGGGGTACTGTTGATATTTTCACTGCCTTTTTCCTTCATATAAAAAATGAAATTAAAACTTTATTAATCCTCAAATAATCAGATCATTGTTAACTAACGTGATCTGGTACGAGTAAGGCTGAAAAACAATGGGTAATGAGAAAAGCGACCAAAAAAAAAAAATCTCGTTTTTTTCTGCCAGAAGGGGTGATATTACAACCATCCGAGAAAGCCCGATGAAGCTATGTGTTTGGGCCGGTTTATATATCTGTCCATCAGTCTGTCTGCCTGCCTGCCTGTCTCCCTGCCTGCCTGGCTGTCTGTTAGCAAGATGATAGGAAAAAGTCAGCAGATTATCTTATTTCTTTATTTAGATTTTGAATTTACCATTCTGTACAAACCCTTACGAACTCGGGAACGTTGTCGCTGGAATCCAAGCAGGAAGAGTCAGCGGACAGTGACTGACTAATTTTTCGCAGTTACCCATCCATTTTACTGCTTTCTCTGAATAGGAAGCCCACCCCGACTTAATCTGTGGTGTCAGAAAAGGTGCGCAGGGAAGTCAAGCGAGCAGATCATCTCTGTCATTAGACTCTGAATTAGTTTGGGATGAAGTAATTCGTTTTTTATAGCATTCAGTAAAAAGTCAGGGGTACAAGACAAGGATAAAGGTTCAGTCAGCCGTCATGTCCGAGCGAGAGGCTCATCAGTTTCGAAGCATTGTGACGAACAAGCAATAAACAGTAGGTCAGATTTAGACTCCATGGAGAGAGTGCATCAGTACATCACGTCTACACGATTATTTTATTTTCTGTTATCATACTTCAGAACCACAGGTGTTTAGTGATAATGTGGACGGGTGTTTCAACCGATTGTGTGGCGTGAGTGTTGTTGGCGTCACATCATAGCTGGTGGTTGGATTTTGCTGGATTTTCCCGCCATTGTCCTCCTGCCTGTGATCTCGCCTTGCTCCCGCTGCGCCCTCCAAAGGTATGCTGTTTGACTTTATTAATTCTGTACCCATTTTACTCTAACGTGGCCTAAAACTTCCATATCTCCATCCTGAATACTGATTTGTAGCAATAGATTAATACTATACTCTGTTCCACATAAAGTGGCAGAGAAGCTACGCCCAAGTCCTAGACGAACGCAGGTGACCGTACAAAGGGATAAAAGTGACCTCACCTGACTCTTTCTCCAGCCTACTCTCCTGGGAGAGAGAGAGAGAGAGAGAGAGAGAGAGAGAGAGAGAGAGAGAGAGAGAGAGAGAGAGAGATTTGAACTGTTTATTGTCTAATCTTCAAATATAGCAATAATATATTTTCTGACCTAATATTAATTAATCCTACATCCAATCCAAACATGAATTTGTGTAATTTGAAGGCATTATTACGAGTTCTATCCTGATTAGCAAACCTAAGAAAATCACCAATTCATGGCGGTATGGCGAGAGGTTATAATTATTAAAATATCAGTCATATGATTTGCTGAAAATAACTTCTATCAAGATAGAGTTTTATATAAAAAAATGGTGAAATACGCATTACCCTCTCTCTCTCTTTCTTCCTTCTAGTGTGTATGTGTGTGTGTGTGTGTGTGTGTGTGTGTGTGTGTGTGTGTGACGAATAGGAAAAGGGAAAGTTTCTCCCTCTCTCTGTTCTTTCCTCCTTCCCTCCCTCCCCCCTCCCCCCCTC
>NC_136985.1:16235721-16280721 GCF_032717465.1 Coenobita brevimanus
ATGATAACACAGATGCCCTGCACCAGCCAAGCTAAGGCCATGCGTATTGCCCACTGAGTCTCACACTTTATATAAAACATCTTTGTACTCATATTTAATGCCAATATTGCAGTTTTTTCATCACAGTTTGGTAGAACATACTCGGACCTAATTTGTAAAAACGATCAGTGAATATTAATGTTTTCTGTGGCAAGAAATGACATGTGAAGAAAGTGTTTGGTGGTGGGGTGGAGTGGGTGTCTAGCGATGCATTGTGGTGAGACACAGATGCACTCACAGGCACATATTTACACACACACACACACACACACACACACACACACACACTCTCTCTCTCTCTCTCTCTCTCTCTCTCTGATGGAACTTGCTGGTGGGGAAATGTATTTATGTTACTGTGGTGGTGTCGGGAGGTTGCCATGGTAACACACAGACTTCCTTTGCAATTTATTTTTTAATAGGGCTGGTAAAGAGAGCTGTATGATCATGAGAGTTAATAGAGACAGCATTATCACTCTCATTGTAGTATGACTCACTCTCAGCTGAATGCTATCGCCAAGCAGTACCTGGAATAAAATACTAGAGTTGCCCCTACCATGAAAGGGCCCGGGTACCATCTAGTGGTTGTGAAAGTAGCTGGACAAGTTTTTCGTCTTGGTAGGCGTCGCTACTTGGCTACTTTTGCTAGTGGCCGTATGACAGTGGAAGGACGAGGGTGTGTGTGTGTTGCTGCTGCATCATTCCCCTGAGGTAAGTGTTGGCTATTTGCTGTTTTTAGCCATTAAGGTGACTACATTAAGACACAAGGATATCGCACTGACAGCCAGGAAGTATCATGGCCCAAAGAAATAATACCTATAAGGCTACTAGACGTAAATCTGATGAGACAAGGGGGATGTTAGTGTGAGGGAGATGAGGAGGCCTTGTAGTCCAGTGCTGCCGTTTTGTGGAAAATCGTCTGCTAATGTGGAAAAACAAATGAACGACGAGAATGGATGTGGGCAGGCGGACGTCGTTCCACACTAGTGTTGAATTTTTTTACACACTAATTGTTCACGTTATTTTCTAGGAATAAGGGGGATTTTGTCATGATTGCGAGGAACTAACATGTATTGTTATTCAGACCCTTCACAGTTAAACCAACGAATATGTAGCGTTTGTCTATAATACTGTCATTTTAAACAGGGAAGAATACGTCGTTTAAAAGTCTACCTCTACCCACCCGGCGATATCATAAAATATATATATATATATATATATATATATATATATATATATATATATATATATATATATATATATATATATATATATATTATTTACAAGACACGTGCCAACCATTAGCAGTGCACACTTACTTTGTAATATTAAAGAAATACCGAAACAATGTTGTAAATCGTGTACAGTTGATATACTAGAAAACTTGGATGTGGATAAACCTACTTGTCTCCTGTCTTGTTATTAATCAACATTTGCTGTCTTATTAACTCTCTTAATCATTTAACGTCCTTACACATGAATCATAATAGGTCTGACATCATTAATTATACCCTCTCTTCCAGTATTCACAGTATACCAAATTTTATGGTAGTTATACCAACAATACATCCTCTGTCATCCTGGTTACTAAACGAGACCGTGTGCAATAATAACGTCACAACCAGTGTGCAATTCACGGCAACTCTGCCTTGCACCGCCTCAATGTTGGTGTCTCAGCACCAGTGAAATAGCGGTGTGAGTGTCGTCCTGTTGATTCTCGGGCCGATCAGACTGGTGGACTAGGTTTGCCTGCCCCCTCGTCCCTGTCCGCCCAACTGTACAGTTTGGGACCTGAATGTAAACTGATAAGTGCGATTCAGATTTCAGAGGGACAATGTGATGGAAAAAAAATATTGTATGTAAGTTATTTTGTCCTGAAGCGCATGCACACACACACACACACACACACACACACACACACACACACACACACACACACACACACACACACACACACAGAGTACTCTCTAATGGAACTTGCTGGTGGGGAAATGTGTGTATGTAACTGTGATGGTGTCGGGAGGTTGCCATGGTAACACACAGGCACTTCGCACCACACACACACACACACAACACATCCACACACACACACACACACACACACACACACACACACACACACACACACACACACACACACACACACACACACACACACACACACACACACGTACACGTATATTGTGGTGGTGTTCCTTCATATTACCAAGGCCGAGATAGTCGTTTTTTGCAGCTTATTTCTCGTAGTTTAGTGAAAGAAATGAACTTACAGCTCTACATCATTTCCATACCACTTCTTCGTGACTAGCACCATTCTAGTGTTAACCCCTTGTCACAACACACAATTTAAGACAGAGATTACAATTTTACGCCAAGTTAGGGTGAACAGGGTATAGTAGTGATGCTGCAACACACGTATATTTGTCCTCTTGTTTACAGGTCAGTCCACACGCAGTCCTTAGGTCACGTCTTCCACAGAACAGGTAACGCATGGACAGCCAGCGTAACTAAATGGCAGACCAGAGATGGAGTGAGAGGATGAGGTACACAGAGAACAAGATAGAGATGATACTGGCAGATCCACCGAGGTGGGACGCAACAAGCCAACAACCAAAGGATCGGAGTGGAGACAGGTGAGAGGGGTCCTTATCCTGCAGTGGTGTGTCACAGGCTGATGATGATGATGATGATGATGATGATGCTGATGATTATAAAACAGCTACTACTGGCGATAGCGGTGAGGATTTAACCTCTGTACGAACTAACAGAAATGGGATGAATATGATAATGATGATGATGATGATGATAACTGATGTTGAAACTCCTGTACCAATTAACTAAGGTGGGATTATTGTGATGATGATGATTATGATGAAACTATATAGTCGATGAAACAGCTGGGATGATGACAATGTTGATGCTGCTGCTGATGATGTTGATGCTGCTGCTGATGATGATGTTGATGCAAACTCTAGAATATGGTTAGATGATAGTGATGTATTTGATGATAATGGTGATGATATTGATATAACTTCTGTACTACATTTTTAACAGTGTTGGGATGGTGATGACATGCTGCTGCTGCTGACGATGATGATGATGATGATGACAACGAGGGAGATGATGATGGTGATGATTACGACAACGAAGACGACGACGACGATGACGACGACGACGATGATGATGACGACGACGATGACGACGACGACGATGATGACGACGACGATCTTCAAGTCATTGGCTGAGTCACCTCTCCCTTTCCTTTCTGTTTAACTTCGTGTTTTGGTGACTGTGTGTGTGTGTGTGTGTGTGTGTGTGTGTGTGTGTGTGTGTGTGTGTGTGTGTGTGTGTGTGTGTGTGTGTGTGTGTGTGTGTGCTTGCTTGCTTATGTTCGTGTATGTATATCTTGGTTGATGATACCATAGTTATTCAAATGGCAGAATTATTTCCACACATTCATAGTTTTACTTCAAGGGTAAATATTAGGCCAAGAATATAGGATCTTTTACCTATACAAGTATGAGACACTTACGCAATATTCTGAAAAGCTTATTACATCCCATAGACCACAGCACAGGGTTCCATAAGTCACTGATCACCGTCTCTTTATGTATCGTTAGGAAGTGGATGAATATGAGTGAAGTAATACATATATTTTGGTCTTTATTTAAAGGTAAGAATTATCCTCACATATTCTTTTTTATTTTAAGGATATAACACATGATTTTCTACATTTTATCACAGTAGCTCTAGGACCGGCCCTGACCGTCTGCTTCTCACTAACAATTATCGGATGAGAGGTGTTGTACTCATATAGACTTTAGAGATTATAGTGAAGCCAAGTTACGTTCTACCAGCCCCACACATTAAGTCACACACCATCACCCTCTCACACCACACCATACCATACCACCCTCCCACACCGTATCACACCACACCATACCAGTCTCTCACACTACACGACACGAAATCACACTCCCACACCACACAAAATCACACTCCCACACCACACCACAAAAAATCCTCCTCCCACACCACACCACACCAAACATAACCGCCCTTCCACACCACACCACACCACAAAAACTCCTCCTCCCCCACCACACCACACATAACCGCCCTCCCACACCACACCACACCACACCACACAAAACCACCCTCCCACACCACACCAAACTACAAAAAATCCTCCTCCTACACCACACCACACCACACCACACCACAGAAAATCACCCTCCCACACCACAACAAACATAACCACCCTCTCACACCACACCACACAAAACCACCTCCCACACCACACCACACCACACAAAATTACCCTCCCACACCACACCACATATAACCACCCTCCCCCACCACACCACACCACACCATACCACACCAAGGAGATTAAACTACGGGGCCTGAAGCTCCCGCATCTAGTAATTCTGAGCTTGTTTCCAGGTAACTCCACACACACACACACCTCAGGTCACGTCTTTCGCAGAAGAGATAACAGAAGGAGAGCGAGCGTAACTGAATGGCAAGCCAGAGATGGAGTGAGAAGAAGAGGTGCACAGAGAACAAGATGGAGAGATCATATGATGCAGATCTACCGAGCAAGGACGGAACTGGCGAACAATCAATGGATCAGAGTGGAGAAAGGCGAGAGGGTCCTTATCATGCAGTGGTGTGTCACAGGCTGATGGTGCTGATATTGATGGTGATAATGATGTTGATGCTGATGGTGGTGATGCTTTAACATCTCAACGTATGAGGTTACAGAATGCACAGTGAGGCTGCATAGTCAGGAAATGGAAGAATATGAGTGCATTTAAGTATTTATGTAATATGATGAATAAGGATGGATGATTAGAGGATGAAGTGACTGAAATGATACGTCAGGGAAGGAGGGTTGCTTGTTCTCTAAAAAGCAGTGGTTAGGAAGAGGGAACTGAAGATGAAAGTATGAAAAAAAAGGGCACTGCATGCTGTGATTCCCACTTTAAAGTATGGAAGTGAAGCTTGGATCTTGCTGGAAGGACACAAGTCAAGAGTGAGAGCGGTGGAAATGAGCTACTTGAGAGGAGCATGTGGAGTTTCATAGAGAGACAGACAGACAAATGGGCAGATGAAGGAGCGTTGTGATGCTGATGTGGATGAGACTGAAAGCGTTAAGAGAAACACTTCGAGATGGTTTGGCCATGTGGAGAGGATGGCGAATAAGAAAATGACTAGAAGAGTGTACATGAGTTAGCTGGAAGGATAGAGGGGGATGGGGAGACCGACGATGAGATGGAGGGAAAGAGTACAAACATATGACTGGGATACTTGAGCTAAATGGTAGAGGACAGTACATCATGAAGGCTATTTGCTTGTGGCCATCCCTAACGGGATTAAGGCGTCTGGCTATAGATAAACAGATATAGATAGAAAGGTAAATGATGATGATAATATGATGATGATGATGATGATGATGATGATGAGGAGGAGGAGGAGAATGGTAATGATAATGAGAATGACGGTGTAAATAATGATGATGGTGGTAATGACGACGACAGCTATGATGATGATGATGATGATGATGATGATGATGATATTGATGATGATTTATGTCGGCAGGTGGAAAGACGAACAGCAGGAACTCTACCATCGGTCCAAGCATCCACGATTCCACATCCATCCGTCCATCCATCCATCCATCCATCCATCCATTCGTCCATCCATCCATCTCGCTTGATGTTAAAAGCTAAGTCTATTTAACTTTAGTATCAATTGCTTCTTCATAAGCTTTCCAGCTGTCTGAACAGATCAGCAGTAGTTTTAAAAACTAAAATAACTCGGTTCTGGTGCTCAGTTTGGTACGTTTATTTTCCTTTTATCAGAACTGCCGCGGCAAATTTTGAGAAAAGTCCCTCAAGTAACTCCTATTATTTTTTTTACTAGGTTTCTAACGATGTCCATAGATCTGTTGTGGCTTTAATAGTTTCCTAGACAACGCAGTCTTGGCGCTGTTCTCTGCCACCCTATTATACCATGTCATATAGTGTTCTCGATCGCTTGCTCTCTACGCTCGCTCGCTTGAACAATAAATCACTGAAGAAAAGGTGGTATAAAGCCCCCTAAGCCGCCGTAGCATTACACCCTCGGTATGTAGTTCGTTCCCTGCGGCCTTGTAACTTTGTGTACCCGAAGAGCTTACAAAATAACTTGAAATAATTTTCCTTTCGTAACTAAACTCGTTTCACTGTAACTTGGTCTGAGTTGTTGTTGTTGTTCTTGTTACACCTTCGGCTCCTCTGGATGTGAACCCAGTGTTATGTTGAAGGACTGTCTGTGTTGTGGTGGTGTGGTGCAGGAAGTGAGTGGGTGTGCTGTGGTGTGGGGGTGCCACTTTGCAGTATGAGCACAGGGGATTGTATGTGTGTTATATTTTGTGTTAGTATTGTAGCAGGGAAGGTTGGTGTACTCGTGTCTCTGGGTTCGGTAGTGTCTGAAGGGTGTATGGCTGGTGGTGGCACATGAAGGATGCTGTTTGGTAGAAAGTTTTGGCTGGCTGGGGTGTCTGTCTGTTTATGTATGTATTTGGTATAGAAAGTTTTGGCTGGCCGGGGTGTCTGTGTGTTTATGTATGTGTTTGGTATAGAAAGTTTTGGCTGGCTGGGGTGTCTGTGTGTTTATGTATGTGTTTGGCAAAAAGTTTTGGCTGGCTGGGGTGTTTGTGAGTTTGTGTATGTGTCTGGGAAGTGTAGAGTCGGGTGGAGGGGGGGATATGTTGCAAAGATAATCTGTGTAGTGTTCGGCGGTTGTTCGATTTTGTTTGTGGAGAGGATGATGCAACATAAGGTTACAAAGGTGGGACGGATCTTGAGCTGAAGTGATGAACTGTGTGCCTCTCATATTCACTTGGTCTCTGACTGAAATTAGTTATGTTTCTTGGTGTAGGCTGTCAGTACTTGTGGTCTTAGTGTCTTCTGCTATCAAGGTATTGTTTTCTGTTCTTTAAAGCTCCTTCGTGTTTGTGTTGGATATGATTACGGCTCAGCTTGTGCGGCAGTAATTCACGGTTGTTTTAATGTATTACTTATAAGTGGAGGATGGAGTTGGGATGTATATGAGAGAGGGTGTGAATTAGGGGGAGTGATGCATAATGACGGGGGACAGGGTGGCATAGAGGCGACTTGTTTGTGGCCACCTCTTACGGGATTAAGTCGTCTGGCTATAGATAGATGGATAGACAGATAGCTTATAGTTTCCATACGGTAAGCCGAGTAGTAGCGATAGTTATCACTAGAATATGATGGTAGTCACGAATGAGTGCCGTGGAAAGGATGTTGGGCTGTAGTATTGGCTGTTTCTGCTACTGATCTGCGTGACATTCTCATATGCTTTAAATGAAACTCTGTGTCAAGTTAAAGTGAAAGGCGTGTATGTTTGTGTAGGAGGAACGAGAGACAAGGAGGTATTCTGTGGCCTGTTTTCTTTGTGCTTCCTACAAGACACAGTAATAGTTATGACGGGGCATTGATGGCAAGGTTGTGGGTCAGCACACACTTACGGCCTCTCATTATACAAGGTGGTCCATATATTACGCCACCCAGTTCTTGTGTGTTGCGGGCACGGCTCAGTGAACATTACCAGTGTCTACCCTGCATCATTATCTACTTCCCACAACCCTCTTCAGGCTTAGCTTTATAATATAGGCTTTAATTTAGGTCCATTGATTGCATGGTGGAGAATTCCCATAACCTTTTTTATGCTTAGCTGTATATCATTGTATTGTATAATCTTTTATGTCCACTGATCACAAGGCTGATTAGTAATTTGGTGAAGCGATCAGAATGTCTTAGCTCATCACAAAAGCCGTCCCCACAACACACAAGACTGCAGAGCGCAATATACTTATCACCTATATTAAGTCAAAGCCACAGTTAAAAAGGTAATGAAACAAGACAGAAAATTTAAGTTTTCATTATTAATACTTCAGTACAAAATACATTAACAGAGACAGCAATATAAAATATGCATTCAAAAGTAGCATTTGTCCACAGAACATCCTGAACTTGCAAGGCAGATCACACCATCACCACCAGGCTTCTCTCGGCAGGTCAGGGCAGATCACCAGCAGCAGCAGCAAGTCATCTCACGGCTGGGGAAGACACGACACCCTGCCGCCGCCGCTGCCGCCGCCGCCGCCGCCGCCGCCGCCGCCGCCGCCGCCGCCGCCGCCGCCGCCACTACCACCACCACCACCACCACCAGGCATCTCAGAGTAGGGGAAGACACCACACCACCGTCAGGCTTCTCACGGCAGGGCAGATCAAACTTCAGCAGGGTATGACCAGTGTGGCAAGGAAGCAGCGTCAAGGCAGCAGACTCCAGCACGACCTGTGGACCAGATGTGTATTAGTTCAAATCAGTGTTAGCTTTAGTTATTTAATCTTCTATCTATCTCCATCTATTGCCAGACGCCTTAATCCCGTTTGGGGTGGCCACAAACAAATCGCCTCCAAGTCGCCCTGTCCCCCGCCATTTCACTGCCCTGCTCCCAACTCACACCCCCCTCTCTCATATACCTCTCCACCCCATCCCTCCATCTCATCCTCGGCCTCCCCCTCCCTCTTCCCCCCTCCACCTCACTCACATACATTCTCTTCGTCAGTCTTTCACCCTCCATCCTCTCCACATGGCCAAACCACCTCAGTGTGTTCTCCTAACGCTTCCTATCACATCCACATCCACACCACAACGCTCCTTTATATCCTAATTCGGCAGTCTGTCTCTCCATGTGACTCCACAGGCTCCTCTTAAATAACTCATTTCCACTGCTCTCACTCTTGACTTGTGTCCTTCCAACAACGTCCAAGCTTCACTTCCATACGTTAGAATTGGTATCACAATACTGTCATGTAGTAACTTTTTCACTTCCATGCTCACTTCCCTGTTTCTTATCACTGCTTTCAAAGAACCAGCAACCTTTCTTCCCTGCTGTACCCTTTCAAGCACTTCACCCTCCAAACCTCCATCCTTACTCATCACACTACCCAAGTACTTAAACGTACTCACATTTTCCAATTCCTCACCATCCAACCTCGCTGTACATTCACTGACTTCACCTCTCTCAAAGAGCATCACTTTACTCTTCCCTACATTCACCTTTAGATTCCGTTTCTTACACACTCTCCCAAACTCATCCACCAAGCCTTGCAGCTCCCCTTCGTCTTCGCTCAACAACACAGTATCATTTGCAAACAACAGTACAGGGAGTTTCCAAACACTACCCTCTCTCACCAGGGCCACTCCAACATCCACTACCTTACCTTGTACCTCTTTTATTACCCCATCCATGTACAGATTGAACAACCATGGAGACATGACACATCCCTGTTTCAACCCAACCTTCAAAGCGTGGACTCATTAGACTGCTCAGATTCTGTTGGGAATGGCACACAGTTAGGGAATTATATCACCAATATTTTATCCAAATTTCCCATACAGGATGTTGCATGAAATGTTTGACAAACTTCAGAAAGTTGTTCTTGGGGCAATTTTGAGTTAAGAATTGCTGCATCAACCTGGGCTAATTTCTCGTCTATTATGCTCAGGTTCTGTAGGGAATGGCAGCAGATTAGAGACTGGTATCGCAAAATTTTATCCCCTGCCACCACCACCACCAGGCCGTTTATTTTTAAATCCCCTTGTAAAACTGTAGAGATATATCGGCAGGACAGTAAATAGTGATCCTACTCTGGTACTCTGTATGGAATTTCAGAGAGAGAGATGATGATGCCACTGATTCATTGGGTTATCTTTAATTTAACAAGAAACACTTTACTTACCTCTCTATTCAGTTTGCACGAAAATTAATGTTTAAAAGACTGATAATATATTCACGAAATTTTCTTCTTAAAATTTAATAAGTAAATGTTTAATTTGAAGTGTGACGTCACTGGTGCATTATGGGAGCAACGTTGAGAGATGCTGGAGGTGAGTGAAGATTTTATTCTTTACGGTGTTAATCTACTTCTTATTATGGTAATTCTTATGCCCATGTGTTTATCAGTGTTTGCTGTCATTATCGAGAGGTGTAGTCGGCTGATGTAAGTTGTAATTATTAGCTATAAGGATGATATACGGCGGTGTGTATCTCCAGGTGACCAAGATGTCCCTTTAAACTGGAGTAAGCAGTGCTACTTAAATCCCCTGATATTCACACCATCTGTTTAGGTTTTAAGGTCGAATGTGATCCTGTACATGGGCAGGCATAGTAGGTTAATTGGCTGGAAAAAATGAGGGGATGTGTGTAAAAACTGTAATGGGTAGTTTGTTTACATCGGGGATATAAACTCCGCGAGTCCCTTTAACTCTTGCAATCCCGGTGATGCCCTTTTCAGTTTATTCATAGTGCCAGAAGGCAATTTTATTCAACTTATGCAAAGTGTCTGCTATTGCAGGAGTTCAGTGAGGCTGTGCCTAACCCCTACACTTCCAGAAGTCTATACAAAGCTAAATATAATCATGAGATGGAAAAAAAAAAAATCCCTGCTCTGTGAGTTAAACTAGTGAAGACTGAAGGTATTAAAAAGAAAATATTCATTCCAGTGCCTGACAGCAGAGGAGACGGTGACATGGAGGTGATTTGCTTGTGGTCACCCTGGTGGGATCATGATATCTAGCTGTTGAGGGGTACGTTTCCAGGTCAGCAGCTGCCCCAGTCAGAACGGTAAATGTGAGTATTTAGCAGAAACCACGTCTGGAATTCAAGCACTGTATTTTGAGGTATTTTCTGTTTATATCTCACCATTTGTTGATTTTTTTTCTTCTCTGAGATTTCAGTTGCAATTAACTCCTTCCTTCCTTGGATTATTTAATCCTCAAGGGGAGTCATTGATGCCCCCAGGGGGATTCATCAATGTCCCCAGGGGGCATTTGTGACAGAAATGGCTTATACTGTAAGAAAAATGTCAGCAAATGATGAGACAAACAATGCTTCAGAATACAGAGTACTGTAATTGCAGTTGTGGTTTCAGCTATATACTATACTGTATTAACCCTTGCCTGCTGGTAGGTAGGTAGATAGAAATTAACAAATCTAGTGAGGAAATATAGTCCATTTGCATATACAGCGAGCACTCACATAATGCGGATATACAGTACTGTACCCTGAAACTCCTGCTTTATGAGAATTCCACCTTATCAGGCCATATGTTTACATGTTAAAGGGTTTCATGTTACCTAAGCCAGCCCCAAGTTCTCCATTTGGGGCGATTTTCATTCTTTTTTTTTTTCAAGACATTTACATACTTAATAAAGACATCACTACAGTAATCCCTCGGTTATCTGACGTAATAGAGCCAACGGCATGTCTGGATAGTGGATCCTTCTGGATAATGGACTTCTCCCCTGGCCCCCCTTCATACATACCCTAACTTTGAGAGCTATTGGAAAAGGCCACAACAGTACCGTACATTGTACAGCACTAATTTCTGTTTTTTTTACATTACTTTGTCTGGTAAAGGAGACCTATAAACCACAGCCAAGCAATTACCGTGGTCAAACAGACTCATCAAGCAGACAAGCAATCACCACTACAGGGACATACCTTGCAGTTACATGAAAAAGAAATGGCTCTGCCAGGGGAAAATGTTTGCTCAGCCATAATTTCCACCTGGATGCAAGCATTTTGTCCGAATAAAATGGAAAATGTACGATTATTGGTTTTGAATAGCCAGATCACAGGGTCTGGATAATGGACATCAAGCTAATTGAGGGATTACTGTACTTGGATCCTCTGACCACAATCTCATCAAAGCCTCATTAGTTAACCCTCCTACACCTCCTCATTCCGAACCTGTCAGGGTGACCCGATGGCACTTTGACAGGGCAGACTGGGATGGATTTAGAAATTATCTTGCTGATGTTCCATGGCAGTCTTTCTTCTCTAGTGATCCCAATTCTACCCAGTCCCACATTTGTGACTTAATACTAGCTGGTATGGATTTATTCATACCAAGTCAACAATTCACTAAAAGGTCAAACTCTCCAAAATGGTTTGATGGCAATTGTGCCAGAGCAACAGCCCAAAAGTCATTAGCATATAACTCTTACTTAAAATCAAAAACACCTGAATCACTCTCCCAATTTAAAATTGCTAGAAATCATGCAAAAGCTGTATTAAATCTATCTAAATCAAACTTTCTTCAAAAGCAAGCATCAAAACTACTTAACAACCCTAATGACAATAGAATATTCTGGTCAACTCTTAATTCTTTCAATAATAACTTTAACAAGTCATCTTCCATTCCCCCACTAAAATCTTCAGATGGCAATATTACAAATGACCCACGTGGGAAAGCAGATATCTTTGCTAGTACCTTTGCCAGAAACTCTACCATAGATGATACCAGCCAGAATGTCTCAGTACTGGAACTTGATTCTCCCGAAATTGCCCCACTTAAAATACATACAAGATTTGTAAAATCCATCCTAGACAATTTACCTACCAACAAAGCTCCAGGCCCAGATGGAATTCCGCCAATTGTTTTGAAAAAGTGTTCCCCTGAACTTGCCTCTGTCCTAGCTAAATTATTCAGACTATGCATACGTACTTCTTTATTCCCAAATTCATGGAAAGAAGCCCATATCCACCCAGTTCCGAAGAAAGGAAGTTCGTCTGACCCCTCCAATTACAGACCAATAGCTATCACATCTTCTCTTGGTAAGGTATTTGAAACTTTAATTAATAAGCATATTGTTAAACATCTTGAATCCAACAACTTAATTAATGATAGACAATACGGTTTTCGCCACGAAAGATCCACCATTGACATACTCAATCTCTTAACTCATACCATCCATCAATCAATTGATCTTTTTGGAGAAACTCATGCAGTAGCTCTTGATATCTCTAAAGCTTTCGACAGAGTATGGCACCGTTCCCTGCTGTCCAAACTCCCTTGCTATGGACTAACGTCTTTTGTTCCTTTGATTTCTTCTTATCTTAGTGACAGGAAAATAAGAGTAAAAGTAGATGATGTATATTCGAATTTCCACTCAATTAACGCCGGCGTGCCGCAGGGATCAGTTCTGGCGCCAACCCTATTTCTGGTTCATATTAATGATCTTTTATCTGTCACTCACAATCCCATTCACTCATATGCAGATGACTCAACACTACATAGTTCATTCACACTCAGACATCCATTTACAAAGTCTAATATCTCTACCTCTCAACTCAATACAGCCATCTCCATAAATCAAGATCTATCTACAATCAGTGAATGGGGACAAAACAACCTTGTCTCTTTTAATGCTAGTAAAACTAAATATATACAGTTTACTAATAGACAGATATTGCCAGATTCGTACATTACCTACAGTGCTACTAATATTCCCATCTCCAAAAGTATTGAAATTCTTGGTGTCTCACTTAACAGTGCCCTCAGCTGGACCTCTCATGTCAGATCACTTGCTAAAACCGCCTCAAAGAAACTTGGATTATTGTACAGAGTCCGTAACTTCTTCGCCGATGAGCAGTTAGCTATAATTTATAAGAGTCATGTGCGCTCTCAGCTTGAATATTGCTCACCCTTGTGGAATGGTTGTGGAGAGGTTGCATTAAGACAATTAGACAAAATTCAGAATAAAGCTGTTAGAATCATTAACAACCCTGCCATTACATATAAACTACCTTCCCTGCAAGTAAGAAGGAATGTTGCCTCCCTTGCATTATTTTACAGATATTTTTTTGGCAAATGCTCAGACGAAGTTGCGTCCATGGTGCCACCTCTCCATGCCTACCCTCGTGCTACACGGGCATCTGGTAGCGCTCATGACTGGAATGTCACTCAACCATATTGCAGAACTTCTGCCTATCAGAATTCTTTCATTCCCCGAACTGCATCTCTCTGGAACTCGCTTCCCCAGAGTTGTTTTCCTCCAAATTTCAACCTACAGCTGTTCAAGTCTAACTGTTACAGATATTTTATGAACAGAGGACACCAGTAATCTGGTGTATGGATTATTTTTTTTCTCCATTTGTTTTTCCTTCCTCCGTTCTGTTATTTAAAAAAAAAAAAATAAAAAAATAAACACTGGAGGATTCCTTACCTTGAATGGAAGAGGTTGTGGGCTTGCTAGAGGGAAGTGGAGTGGGGTCCCGAGGCAGGGCAGGACTCTTACTGGTCATAATGATCACACAGAGCATGAGTGCAGCCAGAGTGTGGGCAGAGGGTAGGCTCAACTGGGGTAGGAATGCTCAGTCGGCTGTGACGACACCCCACGCAGACACATGACAGCTATCCGTCATAGGCTGATGCAACCTGTGCTGTGACAATCACTGGCCGCGTTGTGTCTGTTCCCACCATGTCATGACCCAAGTTTGCCGTGTTATGACCATATGAACGATAATTTGGGGCCTCTTGCCGCAACATGTCAATCCTCACCACATAGTAAGGTGTTAGAATAAATGGGCAGCTTCCTCTGCCTGCATAATGTCTATCATTTTCATGTACTAAATTTGGAAATAAAATTTTGCCTCCTGTGTTATGTGAGTTTCATGCTAGAGGATTGGGTATTATGTAGGCACTGACTGTACTGTAATGCATGAATTTCATCCCTAACACCTGCCACATTTTGTTTTTCTTGTAAAATGGTATAAAAGAAAAACTTGAGGAAGTAATGTATTTAATTTCTTTCAGGCTGCAGAGTACTAACTGGTCAATTAAACACCTCTATGAGTGAGGCCTCGTAGCCACCTTGCTGCTGCGGGTCTAAAAGGTGGGTTTCCTTTTGGATTACCACACCCTGATCAATTGCAGTGGGTATGACAGTGAATTTAAGTTAATATAGCCATAATGTTTGACAAATATATGCAGAATGGCAGTTCACAATATACCATCTGGTCGATTAAACAAAACTCTTCAATCTTAAACCTAGTCCCCCCATGCCTCATATTCAGTGATGCATTACACATCCATCTAATCATTGCCCTCTTCCTTTACTGCTCGGGGAGCACGGTAGCTCGGTGGTAGGGTGTTGGGCTCGTAATCGTGAGGCTGCGAGTTCGCGCCCCGCCTAGTGGCTGCTGTGCTGGGAGGGGTAGCGCTCTCCTGTAACCCTAGCAGGGCTATATGATCTGATGAGGTCTAGCTTGGGGATTAATCCCCTTTTTCCTTTACTGCTCAGGTCTTGCTCCCATATAGCATTTGCTTCTAATTCATGCTGCATGCAGAGATCCTTTAGTGTGGAGGGAGAACCCTGTCAATGGCAGGAGAGGTAACAACTCCCTGAACTTCCTCCAGCAACTCCTTGTCTTAGCTCTCCAGCCCCATGTTCAGCACATGACATGTCCCCCAAATGACAAAACTCTTCCACACACTCAAAAATCCCCAGCAAGATCAATCGTTTCATACCTGACAATTTACATGCTCTCCCTTACACACCAAACACACAAAATCAGCATTATCTCGCAGTCGACCTCAAATACGACCACATCTATGCATCCACTTATTACAAATACTGCACAAGATGAAGTTACTTCCCATACCCTTGTGGTGAGCCGAACCTGGCCACTCTCCCTCCGATTTGACGGTACCACCAGTAGCCCTAGACATCATCATTTTTGTTTCATCCGTATTAACTCTCAAACCCTTGTATCCCATTCGATCTCAACTTTTCATAAATCTTTCCCCTGATTATTTTTCCTTATAGTTGTGATCTTCAGAGGCAAAGCCTGAGGATTAGAGAGCTTGAGAAGTATGTCAAGGTGCTATTGAGTGATGGTATTATTGGAAGGTTATAATACTCATTCAAGCAGAGTAAATCATTTTGAATTAATCAGTGTGGTGGAGTAAAATGTGTTAAGTTTTATTGCTTTACTACTGGTCTGATCTTAGAAGGTAATGCCTTGAGGAATTAGAGGTAAAAAGACTTAACCAGTGTTTTGTGAGAGACTGTATTGTCGAAGGTTATATCAGTCTCTCACATTGAATAAAGTAATCTTGAATTAAAAGATGTAATGGAGTTGATAGGGTTAAATTTGAATGATTTTTCTACGTATGTGAAGCTTCAGAGGTAAAGTCTTAGGATTAGAGGGTTAGAGGATTGAATAAGAAGCTGTTGAGAGACTGCATTGTTGATGGGTATACGAATCAAGCTGAATACAATCTTACTGAATCAAAAGATGTGGTGGAGCTGACAGGGTTAGGTTTGATTTGCTGTCTTTTGTTTACTGATCTGAGGGTGAATGTTAAAGCTTGAGAAGAGGGTTAGAGGATTGTATTAGTGTCCTGTGGGAGACTATTGTGCAGGGTTGTACCAGCCTCTCAAGACAAATTTAAATATTTGGTAAAACAGAAAGAGTTAAAGTTTGTTACCTTTCCATGTTGACATCATATCAGAAGCTAAAACCTGAGGATTACAGGACTATGCTGAGGTGGTATGAGGGACTGTATTGATGAAGGCTATATTAATCGTGCTGAATAAAATAATCTCAAATTGAAATATGTCACAGAGGTGAAAGGGTTTAAGTACCATATGGTATTATTCCTTACAGATCTGTACTTGGATGTTAAAGCTTGAGGATAAGAGGGTTAGGGGACTGTACCAGTGTGCTGTGCGAGACTAGTGTTGGTTTCCAAAGTGCAACCCAGAAAATTGGAGAGGTCCATCCCTTCACTGGAATACAAAGACATGCACATTATTCATCTTCTCTTCAAGCATCAGATCAGGAAGGTATTGTGGTCTTTATAAATTGCCTTTCAAAATGTATTGACCTGTATTAAAGTCAGTCCTTTTACCATAGCTTGTTTTTACTTTCTCCCTTTATATAAGTAGCAACTGCTCTATATTCTTTCCATAGCACTTGTTCATGATTAGCATTAAACTGCAGGCTTAGGTATTCCAAGTAGCTCAGGAAATTTCGAAATATCTCCTCCTAAAGCGACATTAATAGGTACTTGACAATTTAGTTTAGTCTGTGCATGATAGTTCAATTTCCCATTTTTTGTAACATGTAAAGAAATAAAATACAGTAGAAGTTTTAGCCGGTATTCTTATGGGGCCGCGGTGGCATGGTCAGCATGGTGCTGGCCTGCTGATCAGGAGGACCCGGGTTCAAATCCCGGTGTGATAGAGGTTTCTTTAAAATGTGGCTGAGGGAAGTTTGCGTAGCAGGCTTTCCTTAAAACCACAAGGCCCCATACTTACACTTCAGCTCACAGACACCAAGACACTTACACGCTACTACATACATACACACATCGACACACACACACACTACTACATACACACATCAAGACACACACACACACACCAAGACACGTACACAGCCTCTTTCACACAGTAGACACACCACACACACACAGAGAGGGTGGGACAGACACACACAGAGAGGGTGGGACAGACACACCACAGGCAGGCAGACAGAGGGGGACATATACAAAACACAGGGCATGAGAGAGGAGGGGGTTTTATTAAAAAGTTCAATTTTGGTATACCTCCTGTGGCAAAATTGATATAGCCCCCCCTTCAATATTTTTTGGATATTTTCATTTAGTGCCCCCCAGGCCCCAGACCCACTCGGCTGAACCAAATTGTCTGGCATCAGCTGGAACATGATATACCAGAGTTATGCCGGTCATGTGGGGGTTAATGGTGACAGTGTAGTAACTGTCAGGCTCCTATGACTCACTCAGCCGAACAAAATCGTCTGTCAGCTGCAATGGAATACTAGAGTTGTCCCAAGCACCAGAGGGTTAAGAATCTTAACCCCCTGAGTGATGCTCGGGACATCTCTAGTACCCCATTTCAGCTGACTCAGACGATTTTATTCGACTGAGTGAGTCATAGGAGCCTGACAGTGTCAATACCGTCACCATTAACCCCCTCACGACCGACATAACTCTAGCATCATGTTCCAGCTGACGCCAGACAATTTGGTTCAGCCGAGAGAGGATCCTAGGATCCTGAGAGACACTATAACATCACAAACAAAATACAAAATGCCTTCCCTCCATCTTGAACGTACTATAATTCATTTACAGTAAGTAAGCTCGTATTTTCGTATTTTTGCAGCTTATTTCATGTATCTTTGTTAAAAGAAAAAAATACTACGAGCTCTGTATCTTTTCATAGCCCTTCTTCGTGACTAGCATCGTATTCTAGTTATCTATAGTTACAACTGAGCATTCAAGTTGGAGGGATCACAACTTTAAGCAATTACAGTAAACAAACAAAAAGCAAGTGACGTCCTCTTGACCTCTAGTCTTCGCAGGAATGCAGCGGTGACGCCATCTTGTGCGTGGAATGCGTGAAGTGCAGGCTCTTGACTGGAAGGAGCACGGAGCCACGGGAGACTTAATAATATTCGCTAGTCAGCCAGTCTAGAAGCCTGGGACATTTGCCTGAAATAATAATAATAATAATAATAATAATAGAAATAACAACAAAACCAGTCATATACATAATTCAATATCTTAGTCACTCGATCTGTCCATTCCGCCCCTTCAGTACGAGGACGCATTTCTGTAAGCTATTTTTTCTAACATGGGAGGTTCGATACGTTTGATTGAGCCTATCCATAAGACTCCTAAAGCTGAGTAAATGCCTCTGAAAGTTGCAAAATATAAAATATAAAACGTCTATATGATATAAAAACCTTTGTTCACCTCCGGGACTCGATCTGTGGCGCCTAGAACAAGTGCTGACGTCATGTTTACACTTTGCTACCTTTAGACGATTTCCTGGAGCTTAAAGAAACCCTCTCGGGATGATGGGACAGACACAATAACCCCTTCAGACAGAGAATGACTTAGTTACTTTGTTCTAGGTAACTGGACGATTTTATTCAGCTTAGGAGATCCCCTCGTAGTGAAGGGGTTGATGGTGACTGTATCTAACCCCTCCAGTACGAAATTTCTCTCCAGAGTTGAAGAAAATCGTCTGGAGGAAGAAAGATGAAAATGGAAAAAAGTGTTAATGTGGACAATGAGTTAGATAAGACTGGTTTGGTTAAGGTAGGGAAGGGATGGGACGGTTGTGGCAGGGTGGGGTAGCGTTGGGTCGGTTATGGCCGGGTGGGGTAAGGTTGGGTTAGTTTTGACAGGGCGGCGTAGGATTGGGCCGGTTTTGGCAGGGTGGGGTAGGACTAGGTCGGTTTTGGCAGGGTGTGGTAGGAATGGTTCGGTTTTGGCAGGGTGGGGTAGCGTTGGGTAGGTTTTGGCCGGGTGGGGTAGGATTGAGTTTTTTTGGGCAGGGTGGGGTAAGGTTGGGTCGGTTTTGGCAGGGTGGGGTAGGATTGGGTCGGTTTTGGCAGGGTGTGGTAGGAATGGTTCGGTTTTGGCCGGGTGGGGTAGCGTTGGGTCGGTTTTGGCGGGGTGGGGCAGGATTGAGTCTTTTTTGACAGGGTGGGGTAGGATTGGGTCGGTTTTGGCGTGGTGGGGTAGGGTTGGATCGGTTTTGGCAGGGTGGGGGAGGGTTGGGTCGGTTTTGGCCGGGTGGGGTAGGGTTGGGTCGGTTTTGGCCGGGTGGGGTAGGGTTGGTTCGGTTTTGGCAGGGTGGGGTAGGGTTGGGTCGGTTTTGGCAGGGTGGGGTAGGACTGGGTCAGTTTTGTCAGGGTGAGGTAGGATTGTGTCGGTTATGACAGAGTATAGGATAGGTTTTGGTTGGTTTTGGCAGCGTGGGTTAGGATTTGGTCGGTTTTGGCAGAGTGGGGTTTGATTGGGTCGGTTTTGGCAGGGTGAGGTAGAATTGGGTCGGTTTTGGCAGGGTGGGGTAGGATTGGGTCGGGTTTTGCAGGGTGAGGTAGGATTGGGTCGGTTTTTTGCAGGGTGGGGTAGGATTGGGTCGGTTTTTGCAGGGTGGGGTAGGATTGGGTCGGTTTTTGCAGGGTGAGGTAGGATTGGGTCGGTTTGGACAGGGTGTTAGGACTCCATATTATAATTACAAATCATAATAGTTCCGTCATATCCAACGCCTATTTCACTCAGTTATACTACACTGTCTCATCAGATTTGGGGCGATCTTCTCCACGATTTTTGTTCTTCCCCGCTTAGTTCAGTCCTTTAGTTCATTCATGACCCTTAGCTTTCCTTTTTATTTTTATTTTTTTTATGTTGCGGAGCGCAGGTGCACGAGGCTTGACCACCATTAGTCCAGAATATTAAAGGGTAGGCCACCAAACTACGCCCTGGTAACGTCTACACGTCAAAACATCTGTCCACCTCTGGGACTTGAACTGCGGAGCGCTGGACGCAGAGCTCTCGGTTTGCGGATGTCACGTTTACTCTTTGCTAGCTTCTGACGATATCCTACAGCTTCAGAAAACCCTCTTAGGATGACAGGACAGAATCATTTAACCCTTCAGACCAAGAACGATTTATTTACTTTGTCCTAGCTGACCGCACGATTTTATTCAACTTAGGAGATCTCCTGACAGAGAAGGGGTTGATGCTGACTGTCTCTAACCCCTCAAATTCAAAATTCCTCTCCAGAGCTGAAGAAAATCGTCTGGAGAAAGAATGAAGAAAACTGAAGAAAGTGTTAGAGTGAAAAATGAGTTAGATAAGATTGGTTTGGTTAGGGCAGGGTAGGGTTGGGTCGGTTATGCCAGGGTGGGGTAGGGTTGGGTCGGTTTTGGCAGGGTGAGGTAGGACTTGGATAGTATTTGCAGGGTGAGGTAGGATTGGGTCGGTTATGGCAGGGTGGGGTAGGGATGGGTCGGTCTTGGCAGGGTGGGGAAGGGACGGGTCGGTCTTGGCAGGGTGGGGTGGGAATGGGTCGGTCTTGGTAGGGTGGGGTAAGATCGGGTCGGTTTTGGCAGGATGGGGTAGGATTGGGTCGGATATGGCAGGGTGGGGTAAGATCGGGTCGGTTTTGGCAGGGTGGGGTAGGTATGGGTCGGTTTTGGCAGGGTGGGGTAGGTATGGGTCGGTCTTGGTAGGATGGGGTAGGATTGGGTCGGATATGGCAGGGTGGGGGTAAGATCGGGTCGGTTTTGGCAGGGTGGGGTAGGGATGGGTCGGATATGGCAGGGTGGGGGTAAGATTGGGTCGGTTTTGGCAGGGTGGGGTAGGATTGGGTCAGTTTTGGCAGGGTGGGGTAAGGATGGGTCGGTCTTGGCAGGGTGGGGTAGGATTGGGTCAGTTTTGGCAGGGTGGGGTAGGGATGGGTCGGTTTTGGCAGGGTGGGGTAGGATTGGGTCAGAGTTGGCAGGGTGGGATAGGAATGGCTCAGTTTTGGCTGGGTGGGATAGGTATGGGTCGGTTTTGTCAGGGTGGGGAAGGGTTGGGTCGGTTTTGGCAGAGTATTCGTTAGGTTTCGGTTGGTTTTGGCAGGGTGGGGCAGGATTGGGTCGGTTTTGGCAGGGTGGGGTATGATTAGGTCAGTTTTGGCAGAGTGGAGTAGAATTGAGTTGGTTTTGGTAGGGTGGGGTAGGGTTTGCTCGGTTTTGGTAGAGTGGGGTAGGATTGGATCGGTTTTGGCAGGGTGGGGTAGGATTGGGTCGGTTTTGGAAGGGTGAGGTAGGATTGGGTCGGTTTGGACAGAGTAGGGTAGGTGTGGGTCGGTTTTGGCAGGGTGGGCAAGGATTGGGTCGCATTTGGCAAGGTGGGGTAGAATTGGGTTGGTTTTGGCAGAGTATGGTAGGGATGGGTCGGTTATGGCAGGGTAGGGTAGGATTGGGTCGGATTTGGCCGGGTGAAGTAGGATGGGGTCGGTTTTGGCAGGGTGGGGTAAGATTGGGTCGGTTTTTGGTAGGGTGGGAAAGGATTGGTCGGGTTTGGCAGGATGGAGTAGGACTGGGTTGGTTTTGGCAGGGTGGGGTAGGATTGTGTCGGTCTTGACAGGGTGGGGTAAGGTTGGGTTGGTTTTGGCAGTATGGGGTAGGGATGGGTCGAGTTGCGTTTGGGAGGGTAGGATAGGTTATGGCAGGGTAAGATAGGGCTGGGTGGTGGTGGACTGGGTAGGGTAGTGTAGGGCTGGGTAGGGTAGGGTAGGCTGAATCAGGGTAGTGTAGGGTACAGAAGAGAGGTGGGTATAACTGCCGTTTAGTTCCGTCATATCCAACGCCTATTTCACTCAGTTATACTACACTGTCTCATCAAATTTGAGGTGATCTTCTCTACGATTTTTGTTCTTCTCCGCTTAGTTCAGTCCTTTAGTTCATTCATGACCCTTGGCTTTCCTTTTTTTTTTTTTTATGAGGTGGAGCGCAGGTACACGAGGCTAGACCACCATTAGTCCAGAATATTAAAGGGTAGGCCACCAAACTACGCCCTGGTAACGTCTACATGTCAAAACATCTGTCCACCTCTGGGACTTGAACCGCGGAGCGCTGGACGCAGAGCTCCCGGTCTGCGGATGTCACTTTTACTCTTTGCTAGCTTCTGACGATATCCTACAGCTTCAGAAAACCCTCTTAGGATGACGGGACAGAATCATTTAACTTGTGCTGGAGTCTACTGTGTACTCTGTTCCATGTCTTTGGCAACTAGAGTATAGCGTTGTAGGCTTTCTTTGCATACTTTACTTTTTCTGTGATATTGTATTTTAGTCATTTGTAATACCATAAAGGGCAAAGTAAAGTTGATATACAGCTGATTCTTTTATTATCTTTAGTGTTTTACAAGAGTTTACAATTACAATACATTTACAAAGCATACAAGTAGCAATGGCAGCGGCTGTTAGGTTACTCTGGCAGAAGATTTTATATATTTAAGTATCTCAAAGTATATCACAAAAGTATTGGACTAGAGCAAATGTTTCAAGTATTATCAAAGTATATCAGTTAAATACGGGCAGGATACCTTTAGCAATTAATGTTATGTAGTAGGTCCTATGTCTATCTCCAACTCGCTCCCTCGCTCCTACTCACCCCTCTACCCTCTCTTCATCACGCTCACTCTAGAACGACAGAAAAAGAAAAAGCGCATAAAAAAGTAAAGGTGGGGAAGTGAAAGAAGCACTAAAGCAGACAGACACTAACAGACAGACACACCATCCCAGCACGTTCGGCTGCGCTGAGGACAGGCAGACAGGACAGACGGAGAGGAAGATGGAAGTGGAAGGAAGTCCCCCCTTTCCCGCCTCCCCCCACCCCACCTCCCTCCCCAGACCCACCTACCTGCCACACGCAGCCTAGTATGCTGGGAACTAAACACACACACACACACACACACCCTAAAGGAAAATACAAAGAAAAATACAACCTGTCACCTGTCGTGTCCGGCGCTCCGATCTCCCTGCAGGCTCTCTGGTCTCCCCTGGTCTCTCGGCCGTCTCGTCTCTCCCTCGCAGCCGTCTCTGCATCGCCTGGGGAAATACAGGAACATCAAAGGTGCCTAGGGAATGCAATGCCTACCAGAGTAACGCTATACAGGTGCCGCCACAGCTGCTGCTACCCTCCCTACCACATCACCTATCAGTACAAGCTACAACACACGCCGCACCAGTTCCTCTGCAGGGCTTGCCATGTTCTCGAGCGGCCATCTCGTCGTCTACAGCTGCCATTTCCTCCGTAGTTGCCACCCCTTCTTCTGAGGTTGCCATGTCTTCTGTGGTTGCCATGTCTTCTGAGGTTGTCATGTCTTCTGAGGTTGCCATCTCGTCTTCTGGGGCTGCAGCTTCGCCTTCCCCCTCGCCTGCAGTTGCCATCTCGCTGGCCAGGGTTGACATCTCGTCCTCCGGCGTTTCCATCGTTTTCTGTGGAGCAAATATCAATTAGGCCAAAGTACGCACTATATGCTACTGCTGAGCCTATGTCCCGTATTCTGGGTGGCATAGCAGGCTTCGTAGCGCATTTCCCTGAGAGATTTATTTTCCATAACACCAACATTATATTGCAAACTTACGTCAATGTCTTCTAACCCCAACTTGTCATCCAATTCCTTCCCATTCCACACATCCTTCCTTTAAGTTCTTCACAGCCATACTGTACCATCACCACACCCACACTACCACCACCACCACCACAACCACACTCCACCACCACACTCCATCATCATACAACCACCAGCATAACACTGTCACTACTACCACAACCACGTACTACCACCGCCATCACAACCACACCACCACCACCAACACCGCTGACATCACCACCGTCACAACCACCACACAGCTATCAGTGCTCTCGTGCAAAATTTGTCAGAGAGAGAGAGATTTTTGTGCGTGTGCGTGTTTCGTGTGTGTGTGTGTGTGTGTGTGTGTGTGTGTGTGTGTGTGTGTGTGTGTGTGTGTGTGTATATGTGTGTGTGTGTGTGTGTGTGTATATGTGTGTGTGTGTGTGTGTGTGTGTGTGTGTGTGTGTGTGTGTGTATGTGTGTGTGTATATGTGTGTGTGTGTGTGTGTGTGTATGTGTGTGTGTGTGTGTGTGTGTGTGTGTGTGTATGTGTGTGTGTGTGTGTATGTGTGTGTGTATGTGTGTGTGTGTGTGTGTGTGTGTGTGTGTGTGTGTGTGTGTGTATGTATGTGTGTGTATGTGTGTGTGTATGTGTGTGTGTGTGTGTGTGTGTGTGTGTGTGTGTGTGTTTCTATGTATGTATGTGTATGTGTGTGTGTTTGTTTCTATGTATGTGTGTGTGTGTGTGTATGTGTGTGTGTGTGTGTGTGTGTGTGTGTGTGTGTGTGTGTGTGTGTGTGTGTGTGTGTGTGTGTGTGTGTATGTGTGTGTGTGTGTGTGTGTGTGTGTGTGTGTGTGTGTGTGTGTGTGTGTGTGTGTGTGTGTGTGTGTGTAAACAACTCTTTTAACAATAAACAAAATGCATGACTAAGTGTACGATGTGAGAACAGCTCAGAAAAAAATATTTCAAATTTCAAAAAGTTTAAAAATGGTTCAAATACCTTTTACTTGTGAAGAAAGCTATTATTTCCCACTCCTGTCGTCTGTCGTGTCGGTGTAAATATCCTTTGCTTGCCTGGCCGTGTAAATATCCTCTGCCTGCTTGATCGTGCGAAAATCCTCTTCTTTCTTCGTGTCAATGGAAAAATTCAACCTGAGAGGTGGAGAGCAGAGGTGTGAGGGTAGGGGAGGTTTGACTGGTGGCAGGGAGATGGGAGGGGGGGAAGAGGGAAGGGGGATAGAGGGAAGGGGGGTAGAGGGAAGAGGGGAGGGGGGTAGAGGGAAGAGGCGAGGGGGTAGGGAAGAGGCGAGAGGATAGGGAAGAGGTGAGGGGGTAGGGAAAAGGTAAGGGGGTAGGGAAGAGGGGAGGGGGTAGAGGGAAGGGGGATGGGGGTTGAGGGAAGAGGGGGAGGGGGGTAGAGGGAAGAGGTGAGGGGGTAGGGAAGAGGTTAGGGGGTAGGGAAGAGGTGAGGGGATAGGGAAGAGGTGAGGGGGTAGGGAAGAGGTGAGGGGGTAGGGAAGAGGTGAAGGGATAGGGAAGAGGTGAGGGGGGTAGAGGGAAGAGGTGAGGGGGTAGAGGGAAGAGGTGAGGGGGGTGGAGGGAAGAGGTGAGGGGGTAGAGGGAAGAGGTGAGGGGGTAGAGGGAAGAGGTGTGGGGGTAGAGGGAAGTGGTGAGGGGGGTCGAGGGAGGAGGGGAGGGGGTAGAGGGAAGAGGTGAGGGAGGTAGAGGGAAAAGGTGAGGGAGGTAGAGGGAAGAGGTGAGGGGGTACGGAAGAGGTAAGGGGGTAGGAAAGAGGGGAGGGGGTAGGGAAGAGGTGAGGGGGTGGGGAAGGGGGAGGGGGGTAGAGGGAAGAGGTGAGGATATAAGGAAGAGGTGAGGATATAAGGAAGAGGTGAGGGGATGGGGAAGAGGGGAGGGGGTTGAAGGAAGAGGTGAGGAGGTAGAGAAGAGGTGAGGGGGTAGGGAAGAGGTGAGGGGGTAGGGAAGAGGTGAGGGGGTAGGGAAGAGGTGAGGGGGTAGGGAAGAGGTGAGGGGGTAGGGAAGAGGTGAGGGGGTAGGGAAGGGGGACTTGAGTAGTGGGCATAGAGAAAGTGACAGTTTAGAGATGGTGTGTACAATTAGCCACTGCTACGACGCCAAATCACAAAAATCTACCTCTGGAAATATATCAGTGTGGTTGTTTGTAAATGTTGGCAAATTTAACAATGGTATTTAACATATTTTCCATCGGCTGGTGAATTAGCAAGGAGTGTTTGGGACTTTTCATAAACCTCAGAGCACCTTCGAAATAAACAGATGTTAACCAGGATTATTGTATCTCCCTTGCCGGACGGGTGTGTGAATAATGAACTCATTTCTTAGTAGGGATTGTCACCGAAAAAATAGCTTCTTTAGACCCAAGAGCACCAGCATTGTCAACAGCTGGTGTCATAGTGGAATTGCTGTACCGTGTAAATATGTAGTTATAATACGTCCACATCCACGTCATCCAATAGAGTACACGCATTATTTCTTTTAAGTAATTTCTTGGGGGGGTGGGGGTACAGACAATCTTCACCCCCGCTCCCCCCGCAGTTCACACAATGCACGACGTCAGAACACATGCCCTGATCAAGGAAGGGTGTAAATCACAATCTTTATGCAGATGTGTGAACGATACAGCCATGAGAGCCAACCTGAAAGCCATTATGGTCAAAGTCCCATCCTGTCACCGACCATGACTACCAAAATTTCAGTCAGTTATCGAGAAGGTGAATAAATCGGATAATGTCGGGGCAAATGATCATGTTAGTGTTAACCCATTCAGCCAGGAAACGTCGTTCATTTTATTCTTGCAACAGCCTGATGATTTTATTCAGCTTAGGGTACACTTTTCAAACTGAAGGAGTCAGATGCAGTACTAATAAAGTCTTTAGTACGGGAGGCTGCTCGTAAGCTGAATAAAATGGCTTGATAAGAATAAAATAAGAATGATGTCACTGCTTCAGGGGAATAAACGAATCTTTACCTAACCAAGGTTTACGTAGCCAACACATTTCGCACAGAAATGACAAGGATACGATGGATGTGAAATGCCTCCTAGAATGCGAGGCCTGGGAGTGTATTTGGGGGGGGGGGGGCTAGTTTTACCATTGACGAGTTAAGGGGAAAGATGGGACAAAAGTGTATTGTTGTGATGAGGAGGGATAGATTGAGATGGTAAGGACATGTGGAGAGGATGGAGGATGACAACTAGGTGAGGAGAGAGAGGAGTGAACGTCGAAGGTAGGGCTGCGAGAGAGAGACCTGAAAAGGCCTGGGACGAGGTCATAGTGTGTGACTTCAGGGATATGGGAATGAATATGGAGGCTGCAAAAGATTGTGCAGTGTGGAGAGCCGCCATTATGTGACCAAGGCCAACGACGCATGCAAGCATGTTAGATCCTTTAAAAAAGATACGACACGAACGATTCGATACAGGTGAGGTTCAGGGATCACCATTTTATATAATTTATCTCCTGCCACTTTTGCCTTCCATCTCTACAGTATCCCCGGCCATCCTATCGCGTTGACGAATAGGGGAATTTGGAGGAGGAACACGAACAACAACAGTCTACCCTGCTCCTCCCTGCCTGACTTACCTCATGCCCCTCACCCCCCGCTCTGTCTATCTTACCTCATGCCTCCCCCCCCCCTCTCTCTCTCTCTCTTTCCTATCTCTCTATCTCCACACTCCGACACGTCAGCTAAATATGACCCACCACCTGTTTAGTGGCTGTGTGTGTGTGTGTGTGTGTGTGTGTGTGTGTGTGTGTGTGTGTGTGTGTGTGTGTGTGTGTGTGTGTGTGTGTGTGTGTGTGTGTGTGTGTGTGTGTGTGTGTGTGTGTGTGCGTGCGTGCGTGCGTGCGTGCGCGTGCGTGCGTGCGTGCGCGCGCGTGCGTGCTTGCATGCGTGAGTGTGCATTAAAATATCCGAGCATCACTGAGTCCATGCATCAGTGTGTGTGTGTGTGTGTGTGTGTGTGTGTGTGTGTGTGTGTGTGTGTGTGTGTGTGTGTGTGTATCAATGTGCGTGAACCTGTGTGTGTGTGTGCATCATTGTGTGCGTGTATCTGTGCTCATATCTAAGTGTGCGTGTATCCGTGCCTGTGTGTATCAGTGTGTGCGTATATTAGTGTGCGTACGTGCTCTGATCAGTGCTGGTATCAGTGTTTGCGTGAATGAATACGTGCGTGCATTAGTGTGTGCCTGCTCCGTGTGCGCGTGTTTTGTGCGTACATGCCGCAGCGTGTGCGTGAATCGGTGTGTACGTGCATCGGTGTGTGTGTGTGCATCAGTATGTGCGTGCTTCAGTGTGTACGTGCTAAGTGTGTACGTAGTCAAATTGTGCGTGTTCAGTGTGTACGTGTTCAGTGTGTACGTGTTGTGTGTGTGTGTGTGTGTGTGTGTGTGTGTGTGTGTGTGTGTGTGTGTGTGTGTGTGTGTGTGTGTGTGTGTGTGTGTGTGTGTGTGTGTGTATCAGTGTGTGTGTGTGTGTGTGTGTATCAGTGTGTGTGTGTGTGTGTGTGTATCAGTATGTGCGTGAACCAGTGTGTGTGCATCATTGTGTGCATGTTACTATGTGCTCGTATCTGAGTGTGCGTGTATCAGTGCCTGTGTGTATCAGTGCCTGTGTGTATCAGTGCCTGTGTGTATCAGCGCCTGTGTGTATCAGTGCCTGTGTGTATCAGTGCCTGTGTGTATCAGTGCCTGTGTGTATCAGTGTGTGCGTATATTAGTGTGCGTGCGTGCTCTGATCAGTGCTGGTATCAGTGTTTGCGTGAATGAATACGTGCGTGCATTAGTGTGTGCCTGCTCCGTGTGCGCGTGTTTAGGGCGTACATGCCGCAGCGTGTGCGTGCATTGGTGTGTGCGTGCATCAGTGTGAACGTGCTAAATGAGTACGTAGTCAAATTGTGCGTATTCAGTGTGTGCGTGTTCAGTGTGTGCGTGTTCAGTGTGTGCGTGTTCAGTGTGTACGTGTTCAGTGTTTGCGTGAACAGTGTGTGCGTGTTCAATGCGTGCGTGTTCAGTGTGTGCATGTTTAGTGAGTGCGTGTTTAGTGCGTGCGTGTTTAGTGCGTGCGTGTTTAGTGCGTGCGTGTTTAGTGCGTGCGTGTTTAGTGCGTGCGTGTTCAGCGTATGCGTGTTAGTGTGCGTTCTCAGTGTGTGCGTATTTAATGTGTGCGTATACCAGTGTGTAACTCAAACTGTCTGCATGTTTGTAAGAGTGAAGGTATGCAAAAATTTAATGATGATGATGATGACTGAGGCGTTTGGCAGTAGATAGTAGATAGTAGGAGGCGGTGGCTCAATCGGTAGAGAGGTGGCCTGCAGTTCTAACAGACCCAGGTTCGAATCCCGGCTGGGGCAGGGAACAGTTTAAGGATTTGAATTTCATTAAATCAGGCCTTACTGATCTACCAGAAGACCCGCCGACATGTCGTAAAAATACCCCCGCTAATACCAATACACCAGTCCTGTATGAGGCAGCCCTAGCATGTATTCAATATGGACGGTGGGTGTTAGCGCCGAAGTGGTGACATGTAGTGGTGTATGGTAGGTAGGAGGACTGCTGGGCCTTGATAGCAGGCTGTGAAGCCTATGCCCAGAGTCGGACACATAAAAAAAAAAAAAAAAATGATGATGATGATGATGATGATGATAATGATTTTTTCTAGTTCTTTTTAATCCGGAAACTTTTATGTTATCAAGGAGGATTCTGTACTCTACTCCTTTCACCTTAACTTGGCCCAAATTTGCGTCCATTTGCAGCTTTTCACGTGTCTCAGTTGCGTCTTTGAAACAGCACTTTTTCGTGACTAGCATAATATTCTATTGTTACAACTCAGCATTCGAGATGTAGATATTGCAATTTTAGGCCAAGTAAGTGTAAAATGAGTATAGTGAAGGGGATGGGATGGAGGGATGGAGAAGAGAGGTATACGAGACAGGCGGGTGTACGTTGGGGGAGGGCAGCGAAATGGCAGGGTACAAGGCGACATGGAGGCGATTTGTTTGTGGCCACCCCTTACGGGTTTAAGGCGTCTGGCTATAGATAACTAGACAATTAGGGCTATAGATATAGGTGACGATACACAACTATTAAAATTACATCCATTTCCCTTATTTTCTACAATTTCTTTGGCCTACAACGCTTCCTGGCTGACCGTAAGATATCCCCGTGTCCTAATTTAGTCACCTTAATGGCAAAAACAGCAAAACCCAACACTTGGAGCAAGAAGAGAAGCCTACACACCATCACTACCCCCTAACCAGCAAAACGACGTCTATTGCCCTCATCTGTTGAATCTATTTGACCTATGACACTTCCTGGTTGGCAGCAAGATACCTCTGTGTCCTATCTGAATCATCTTAATGGCAAAAACAGCGAAATTTAACCCCAAAACAGTAAAATTTAACACTTACAGCAGGAGACGGAGCCGACGCAGCCTCACCCTCTTATCGTCCGAGTACCACTGACTGACCAATGGAATGCCATGCTTGTTCAGCCCAGAAACTCGTGTGAAACTTTACCCAACTACTTTTACAACCACTAGAGGGCACGGACGCCCTCTCATCTTCAGGGTAACTCTAGTATTTTATTCAAGCTAATACAAGAGGCTATTATGCACCTGTGAGCTATTTATAGGTGTCTGAGAGCGTTCATGCTGTAAGTATTAACCCTCCAATGATCGTGACAACTCTAGTACTTTTATTATTAGACTCCAGACGATTTTATTCAGCTGGGGATGGGTCTTAGGAGGCTAAGTGCATAAGAGAAAACCGTCGTAGAGGAAGCATCAGGGGCCGTAGCAATCAAAGTCAGAAATTATACTTAGATGTTTGCCATACTCTATTCACTTTCACTTTGCCTAATATTGCCATCTCCTCACCTTAAATGCTGAGCTGTAAGGATACATTAACACTAGAATATAGAACAATACTCTCTTTTCCTTAAATTGACCTAAAATTACCATCTCTCCGTCTTGAATGCTGAGTTGTAACAATAGATGAACACCAAAACATGATGCTGGTCATGAAGAAGTGCTATGTAAAGGATGTAGAGCCATACCAGTCATTTCCTGGCACTGGGCTACGTGAAATGAGTAAAATGACCTACACAAGGATGGAAATCTGGCCCGTGTTAGAGGAAGACCGGTATAGTCACGAAAAGGTGTTATGGAATGGATATTGAACTTCACTTCAACTTGGCCTAAAATTGCCATCTCTTCATCTTCAATGCTGAGCTGTAACAAGAGCCTAACATTAGAAAATATGATGCTAGTCACGAAGAAGTGCTGTTGAAGATATGTTGAGCCGTGTTATCGTCTTCTTCTGCCTGTAATTATGCTATGAGAAATAAGCAGCAAATATAAGATCTCAGCCATATTAAGTCTGATAAGCTATACATACAGCTTAATGGAACGCTCTGATAAAAATTACAGCTATAACATCATTCCACAACTCCCTAGCACCTCTTCCTTAGCTATTTATTTTGCTTATTACACCTTGCTCTCAAATTAGACTGTATAAATCCTTTAAATTTTGGATAATCCGCATAAAAAAACGCACAAAACGATATTAACCAGCTTTATCCACAAATGTGTCGTTAAGGAAGCCTTTGTGTGCATGTTTGTGTGTGTGTGTGTGTGTGTGTGTGTGTGTGTGTGTGTGTGTGTGTGTGTGTGTCTGTGTGTCCGGGGCCAGTGTGTTACCATGGCAACCTCCCCACACCACCACAGTTACATACACACATTTCCCCACCACCAACTTCCGTTAGTTGTGTGTGTGTGTGTGTGTGTGTGTGTGTGTGTGTGTGTGTGTGTGTGTGTGTGTGTGTGTGTGTGTGTGTGTGTGTGTGTGTGTGTGTGTGTGTGTGTGTGTGTGTGTGTGTGTGTGTGTGTGTGTGCGGCCAGTGTGTTACCATGGCAACCTTCCCACACCTCCACAGTTACATACACACGTTTCCCCACATCAACTTCCGTTAGAGAGTATTGTGAGTGTGTGTGTGTGTGTGTGTGTGTGTGTGTGTGTTAGCTCACTACTCGTCAAAGGACCTTGGTAATACATAAGAAGACATGCTATTAAAGTTGCAGCACAAATATAATGTAATGTGCTATGAAATCAACTTCACTCAAAATTACGCCACGCTTCTTCTCCCCTTTCCTGTCTCCTTGCCTTGCGTCTGTCTGTCTTCTGTCTGTGTGTCTTTCTTTCTGCCTGTCTCGCTATTGCAAATCACAAACAACTCTCAACTGTCCACAACTTCCTAGAATATCATAGTATCCTGCATTATACTACTTTTTACATGGTAACTTGACCTAGATTTTCGTCCTTTTGCCGCTTACTTCACATGGGTCATTGGCAGAAAAGGGCAGCGCTACGGCTCCTCTTCAATGGCACTTTTTTGTGACTTACATGTTCTAGTATTAATCTATTGCTACAACTCAGTATTCAAGTTGGAGAGATGGAAATTTTAGGCCAAGTTAGAGTAAAATGGGTACAGAATTAATAAAGTCAAACAGCATACCTTTGGTGGGTGCAGTGGGAACAAGGCGACAGATCACAGGCAGGAGGACAATGGCGGGAAAATCCAGCAAAATCTAACCACCAGCTTAAGAAGTGACGCCAACAACACTCGCGCCTCATAATCGGTCCAAACGCCCGTGCACTTCATCACTAAACACCTGTGGTTCTGAAGTATGATAACAGAAAATAAAATAATCGTGTAGACGTGATGTTCTGATGCACTCTCTCCACGGAGTCTGCCTCTGACCTACTGTTTATTGCTTGTTCGACACAATGCTTCGAAATTGATGAGCCTCTCACTCGGACATGATGGCTGACTGAACCTTTATCCTTGTCTTGTACCCCTGACCTTTTACTGAATGCTGTAAGAAAAACGATTTACTTCATCCTAACCTAATTCAGTGTCCAATGACAGAGATGATCTGCTCGCTTGACTCCCCCGTGCACCTTTTCTGACACCACAGACTTAGTCGGGGTGGGCTTCCTATTCAGAGAAAGCAGTAAAATGGATGGGTAACTGCGAAAAATTAGTCAGTCACTGTCCGCTGACTCATTCTGCTTGGATTCCAGCGACAACGTTCTTGAGTTCGTAAGGGTTTGTATAGAATGGTAAATTATAAATCTAAATGAAGAAATAAGATAATCTGCTGATTTTTTCCTATAATCTTGCTAACAGACAGGAAGGCAGACAAGCAGGCAGACAGGCAGGCAGGCAGAAAGGGAGGCAGGCAGACAGGCAGGCAGGCAGACAGACTGATAGACAAATATATAAAACGGACCAAACACATAGCTTCATCGGGCTTTCTCGGATGGTTGTAATATCACCCTTTTCTGGCAGACAAAACGATATCTATCTATCTATCTATCTATCTATCTATCTATATATATATATATATATATATATATATATATTGGTCGCTTTTCTCATTACCCATTTTTTTTATCAGCCTTACTCGCACCAGATCACGTTAGTTAAAAATGATCTGATTATTTCAGGATTAATAAAGCTTTAGTTTCACTCTGAATATGAGAGAAAAAGGCAGTGAAAACATCGATAGTACCCCCAACAGTCTAATATCACAGCCTTCTCCCATTCGCCTCTGTCTACGTTTTTTTCTTTAACCATTCCTTTCCCCAAATGGAGAGTTGTGGCAGACTCCTGTATTCCATAAACTAGCATGTTATTCGCTCTACGTACAGATTATTATGCGAAAATCTGGCACGTCACTGGCCATGAGATTTTAGGTAGAGATTTTGAAGTGATGTAGGAGCTGGGACTCTGTATCTTGACTGCTTTTGGGCTGGGAGTTTACTGTTAATAGTAGTCGTAGTAGTAGTGTTAGTAGTAGTAGTAGTAGTTTGAGAGATCAGCATTCCAGCCTTGATTGACGAATAGTATGGAACCATCAGGCTAGAAATGTCCGGTAGAGTTACGACACATGAGCAGTGTCTGACTTGATTGGTTCCTTTTAATTCAAGAGACGACATTTTGAGGATTATCTCAGCTCTTGGTATCTCTGCACTTCTAAGCTTTCAAAGTTTTCCAACCAGATTTTCATATAGTAGTTTGTCTTAAGGGTACTACTGAGCCTCCATGACTAACACAGATAGTGGAGTACCAACATATCCAGTACTCCAGTGCTAGGGAGGCCATGTGGGGTGCTTTTGGTCATGCCTGAGTTCGCTGGCTATTCTTTGGTTTGTTCTTAAATTCTGGCGTCCTTAATTAACCCATTATATACTCGGAGCATTTTCACAGAATGCTTACTTAATTATGCTTGTTATTTACGGCTAATATTTAAGACTTAACATTTCAAAAGGGTAATTACACAAGATACCAGTAATTTATTTGATGACATGTTCAGCTTAGGAGAGAAACTCAGACATAATTGTATTTCACGTTTATTTGTATCAACATCTACACTTCGTGGCTTTGGAAAGACAATGTTAGGTCGTTTTGAAGACTGGTGAGTAGAGAGGGACTGGCGGGGATGTGTGGTGGTGTGGGGCGGGATATGGTGACACACTGCAGTAAAGAAATGCCACATAGCTCTCTGTTGGCTGCTCCTGTTACTGGCCGTTCGTCACCCATGCGAAAGGATTAATATCTTAGTTAACCTTCACTGCCACAGATCTTTCGTAGGTTAAATAGAATCTTGAGATATTAAGATTTAGAAAGAAAAATATGATTAGGATTCTTTTGGTTAAAAATCATAACACAACCAGGGTCTTCTGTGTCATATTCCACTGCATGTGACTTTGGAAACTTCGTGGCGACTTGGCTGTGTGTGTGGGGGGGGAGGGGCTGGGTGTGTGGACATGTGGCTGTGTGTGAATGCTAGACTGGCTACGTGTGTGTGTGTGTGTGTGTGTGTGTTTCACCCAACATGAATTTTACTGCAAGAGAAGCTCATTTAAATTGAGGGTAAATGCTTGTGGTTATAATTACACTCTTCCCCCTTGGTATATCTGTCCCATTGTCTGTCAATGTCGTATGGCAAGCTTTATGTTTTTATCTGAAAGTTTTTCTCCCAAGGTAGGTAGAAAGCGCAACACGTCTTCTGGTAGATTCACAGACTCTTACCATCAGCTCTGTGTTGTAAGTTGGGTTAGTTTTTGCAGTATGGATAAGAACAGGAAAGTACAGATGCTTCCAATGACTCTTACTCGTCCTACAAAAAGATAGCTTACTTGCGACAGTTAAATGTTTGCAGGGAAGGAAGGTATGTTCTGGAGCTGAAAGGGTGAATATTCAAAGGCTGTGATGAGCATGCTATAGTTCTTTCACCTTAAGCTGACCCAGATTTTCTTCCCTTTACAGCTTCGTTCAGGCAGCTCAGTAACGGAAAAACTGCTATGGCTCTACATCCTTTTAAACAGCACCTCTTCGTGACTAGCATTCCTCTGTACTCTCAATCTCCACTTACAACACAGCAATCACGATAGAGAGAAGTTTCAGACCAGGTCAGTGAAATATACTAAGCTGTGTGGCTATCCGTTGACATTATCCCTCTGCTGTTTGACTTTCTGATGTGTGGGTAACAGCCAAGAAACGTAGATCAGCGTATAGTATAAATAATGTTAAGTTCCTTGCAGTTATAAAGAGAAAGAAATAATATCAAAAATACCTAGGATGTGCAGTTCTTCGATTATACTGCTATCACTGTGGCGACGTCAAAAGTGATCACAAAAAATAATCAGTAACAATGTCATAAAAAAAAAAAGAGAACACTTGAATGGTGAGGAAATGTATGGGTGACATATTACACGGCACGGATGATTGGTTCTATAAATTTAATATTCTTTCCTTTCTGTTTCGTGATTCTGCACACCCCACTCAAGGTAATGGCAAACAGTGAATTAGAGTTGATTGTGGTGGTGGTGATTATGATGATGATGATGATGATGATGATTACGAAGTCCGTTTATATTTGTCTGCTTTATTGCCAAACTGGTCAACTCTGTCCTCTAAATGCATACTCTTTATCTCTCTTTATCTTTTGTCATAATAGCTTCCCAGAATAATGATAACTGACCACTTTTCCTTGGATACTTATTTCTAAGTTAATTTGAGCACTGATTACACAGATAAGAGCAATCTTTACAAATCAGTTTTTTTTTAATTACAGGATAACGGTTATGTAGAGCCATGCAGTGTAGTTCCTGCTTCTACTTTTCTTGCTCTGTTATTAGCTATATTTTTTCGTCTCTGTCTCTCTGTCTCTGTCTATCTCTCTCTCTTACCTTCCTTACATCTCTCACTCTACTGCCTGTTCCGTCGACATTTATGTCATTGATAATTTACTCTTATAACTTCACTAACCTCTTCTAGGAATGGTAGCAAGCGAACGGGTTTGAAAGAAGTTCGGGATAAAGATGAATGATCGTGTGGGTAGGATCTCATTCACGCCAGTCTTTTCCTACGACAACTGAAGTAAGGACCTGGATATGTAAATGGACCGTTGCATGTCGTTGTCTAGGAGGATGCATTGGGGTCTTTTCCTTGCCTGTCATAGTACGGTTTTATTACCCAAACTGAAAATGCGAAGGAATAGGCTGTCCTGAGGAGAAGAAATAGGTGAAAGATGAATGATTATAATTTTTGAAGCACCTGGAGAAGCTTGAACGTACCCTGCTGCTTCTCTGTATCGTATCTGACAGCATTTTATAATGTGGGATGCATGGTAATTGAATCCAGTAATCATTATCATGACGGTAAAAATTAGACACTTGCTTAAATCTCCTTCCACTCAATTTCAGTGACAGGACCAAAACTGCTTAGGTAATCTGGAACACCGGATAGTTAAGGCTGCCTTTTTTTTATAATTAATCTAACATAACCTTAGCAAACCACCTTAAACAAGCTAATTTCACTTACTGACTAATCTAACCTAGCTAGCCTAATCGAGGGGAGTGACTATCCGAAAACTACTATAACACCAATTACTAAATTTGACAGCCTGGTGGTTTAGTGGGTAATTATTGTGCTTCAATCGGATTGAGCCGGTGAAGGTTTATATCCAAGGGATGGTTGGGGTTTATTGCTCACGTAATGCCACTCAGGGATGAGTGAGGTTGGTCACTCTCATCTTAAATGTCAGCACCAACTGCCTAGCCCCGGGCTCCTATGCTCCTCATGGGGCAACGTAGGATTGGATGATGGATGGATGGATGGATGGATGGACAGCCTCTCTCTCTTCCCCTCCCATCACACACACACACACACACACACACACACAAAAAAAAGGTTAATCGAGATGGTAGTAGTAGTAGCAGCAGTAGTAGTAGTAGTAGTAGTAGTAGTAGCAGCAGTAGTAGTAGTAGTAGTAGTAGCAGTAGTAGTAGTAGTAGTAGTAGTAGTAGTAGCAGTAGTAGTAGTAGTAGTAGTAGTAGTAATAGCAGTAGTAGCGGCAGCAACCCAGATTCATCTGATTCGTTAACAGGATGAACTGCACGCTGAAGTTGTTATTCCCTGACAGTTCAACATCCTCTTTGCTAAGGATAGGGAGGGAACTGAGAGAAGTTTGTATAACCAGGTAGGAGAACCATCCTTCGTTATCAGTACCACCACATGAAGGCGTCCCTCCTCAATACCCAAGTCAGAGTTATATTCTAAGTGGCACTGCAAGCTTCGTGGCACCATTTACTAAGCGATTTGTTCTGCACCTTAAACCTCGGTATTCTTTTGTATGTCGCTGATGCAAAGTATATCGATATTAAACTGAAGTCAACAGAGCAGAAGCGACTGTCCAGGTGTAATATTGTCACCCTCATTAATTTTCAATGACTTAGGCAGAAACTTGAGGCGCATTTTAGACCACTCACACCCTTGACCTGGCAAAGGCAGCTATACCAATAGGTGCGCCACGTGATGAAGAACTGATTTAGGCAAAAATCCAGAAATCGCCGAAAAATGACTTAGGCAGTTTCTTTATGAGGGTGAAGATATGCAAAACAAATGGCTTAGGAAGAAATGCTACGAAGCCTTCTGTGCGACTAAGAGAGGACCTCAGTGAAAGTGTAAAAAAGAAAAAAATAAAGACCCCGTGCCTGTGTGCCTGTGACGTGATGTGGAGTCCGTATGTCTGGTGGGCTACAGAGGGGCACGCCAAGTGACACCCTGGTATTATTAAATCGGTTGCTGGGTGAGTGGTGTGGGTCGGGAGGTGGGGTGATGCAGGGACTGAGGTGGAGTAGGGTAATGTAAGGTGTGGGATGAAGAAGGGAGGATGACAGAGGGGAGACGAGAGATGAGGGAGACGGAGGGAGTGGAGTTGCGGATGGGTATGGGTGATGTAGGTGGTGGGGTGAATGCGTGTAGATGATAAAGAGGGTAGTGAGGAGAGGGGGTGGGGAGATGTAGGGGGTAAGGTTAAGGGTGTGTCTGGGTGATGGAGGGGGTAGAGACTAAGGGAGAAGAAAGGAGTTGGGTGAGAGGGAAATGTGGGTGATGTTGGGGGCGAGGTGATGGAGTGAGGGTGATGGAGGGGATTGGGAGGAGGGGTGGAGGTGAAAGAGGAGACTAAATGAAGGAGGTGACGTAGAGATAAATAGGCGTGAAAGAAAAGATGAGCAGTAGGGGGAGCAGGATAATGTGATGGATAGGGCGGGGAGAAGGGATGAGGGTGACAGTGTGGACAGAGAGATAAGGGTTAGAGGATGAATGAAGATACTGGGTGAGGCAGGAGACAGAGCGAAAAGTGAGAGCCAGGGAGAGGATGAGAACGGATGGAGTGAGGCAAGAAACGGGAAAGATGGTATGAGGGACGAAATAGAGAAATGGGGTGAGGGTGACGGAGAAGATGAAGGTGATGGATGAGATGAAGCAGATGACAGAAAGATCGAGTGAGGGAAGGAATGGGAAAAGGGTGGGGTGAAGGGGTGAGGGTGAAGGGGTGAGGGTGAAGGAGAGGGTCGAGAGTAGATGTGAGGGTGAGGGAGGAGATGGACTGAAAGATGAAGCTGAGTGAAAAGATTTGAAGCACTGAGATGAAGATGGAGCCTGAAAGATTGTGTGAGAGATGGGGTGGTGAGAAAGTGTGGATGTAAGGGTGACGAAAGCGAGCGAAATAGTGAATGGGAAGGAAGGTGGAGTGGTAAAATAAAGGGGAGGGGGCGCTATGAGAAACTGAGAGCAAAGAGTGAAAAGGGAATGAGGGGAAAGGATGGAGAGATTAAGTAGGAATGAAAAAAAGAATGGAAGGGGAGGCGAGGGTGAGATGAAGTGTAGGATTAGGTAAAGATGTGTGTACGAGGAAATTATAGACATGAGAGATGGGAATTTAGGTCCGTATATAAGTGGCTTTTGATATTTCGTGACACCTCTTCTTTAGACATTCATTTTGCGCATTAAACCTCGATATCTCCTTGTATGTTATTGATTCCAGGTATGTCGACACTGAAAGTACATAAGCAGTATAGAAGAGATTGCTAAAGTGTGACATGCAAAATAAATCGCTAAAGAATATGTGTTACGAAGCAGTCTATGTTACTTAGAATACTGGTCTACGAAAAGAGACTTGGTTTATGGGAAAGGGGATAGAATGGAGGCAAACTGCAGTACTAAAGGAAAGAAACGACGAAGAAGAAGGGTAAGGAGGAGAGAGAGGGAAGTGTATGAAAAATGAAGAAAGCCGAGAACGAGAAAAACAAAATAAGAGAGGTAAGTGAAAGTCAAGAGAAGAGTAGGAGATGCCAAGAGTCAACAGAAAGCGAAAAGAAAAACAGAAGGGGCAAGTGATATTTAAGGGACTGATATGAAAAACAAGGACTAAACAGGGAAGGAGAAAAAAGACAAAAGTATATGGTGAGTTGATGAGGCTAACGACAGAGAAGAAACTGAAGGATTACATTATGTGAAAGTGAATTAAATGAGAACCTGAATTAAAAGGAAATGAGGCAAAAATAAGAATACGGTTGTGATGCCAGAAAAGGGAGGTTGCAGTTGATTTCACAAGTCCGTGGTACAGCGGGTGGTACATGATGGGGGGATATAAGAAGAACAGTTGTAAGTTTCTGTATGGTATAGTACATGTAGGAGAATGGCATGATATAACTTCTTAAAATGGTTAGACTATGGTGTTAGCTAAGCAGTCTCTCTGTGTCAACAAAGGGTGATACTCCAAACATCAAGAATTTCTGAATCTGATTATACTCGTACATGAGACAAAGCGCACAAACGCACGCACGCACGCACGCACACACACACACACACACACACACACACACACACACACACACACACACACACACACACACACACACACTCGCTGGTGCAGCGGTAACGTTCTCGCTTGCCAACTGGTGGACGGGAGTTCGCGCCTCGCTCAGGTTGCGAAAAAGTTTCACTGACCAAGTGGGTGGTTACTGTCCCCCTTGAGCAAGGGGACGGGGGTGTGCGTGTGTGAAGGTCACAGCCTTGCCCTTAGATCGGACTATATGAGCTCTCAGCTCCCTTCCGGGAGGGTAAAAGCTGACGATCACAACCATCAAGTGATCCTGACCGACCCGGTGAATTACACACACACACACACACACACACACACACACGGCAACAGAAAGAGAAGTACATGAGCCATCCTTTGGGGTCTTTATCAAGCTGCAAATTACAGTGACCACCTGATCGTCGCGTCTGGAGTCGAGTGCAGCTGAGTTTGGCTCTTCGTGTCTGGGTGACCTTCTTGATAAGTTCATTCTTTATGCAACCAGATGATTTCATTTCATCCAAGTGACATTTTAGATACTTTGTTCTTGCTTCTGCTATACAAATTTTACTTTAACTTGGCATAAAATTGTCTTCTTTGCACCTAGAATGCTTAGTTATAACAATATATTAACACTGGAATATGGTGCTAGTCAGGAAGAAGTGCCATGGGAAGAATGTAGACCCATAACATTGTCTTTTTCTGCCAATGACTACGTGAAAAAGCTGAGAAAGGATGAAAATCTGGCTCAAGTTAAGATGAAAGGACTATAGACGATTTTATTTCAACTTGAGAAAGGCCACTCGCATTGAAGGGGTTTATCAATGCTTATTCTAACCCTTCCAGTTGGGAAAATCTGTCTTAGGCTGAAGAAAATCGTTAGGAAAGGGCCAGCATGAAATGAGAGACACCCCTGGCCTCAAAGGCTTGCTCTACCATAGTTTTTTCCTGATGCGATACATTTAAGGACTTCTAACCATAATAATTTTGTTTTCACCTGACGGGACCGGACTGGACGGGACCACTCTCACGACATGAATACTAAGTCGTAGTTCTGTAAGTTCGATGCAACTTAGCTATGGGGTAGGAATGAGTCTCCTTGGTTGCTGGTCAGATCGACCTTCCAATCTGACTAAAACTCTTGGCTATCAGCTGGGCTGAGAGGGGGATGGGTGATCATTGTCAGGTTAGAGAGAGAGAGAGAGAGAGAGAGAGAGAGAGAGAATGAGACGCTATAATGGCTCCATGACATGCACTCTGGATTACCTTAACCCTTCAGAGACGTATTTTGTATTTTATCACTGCTAACCTAAGATGATTTTATGCCACTTAGCAGAGACTTTTTGATCTGATAAAGTATGAAATAGCCTATTCAATAGGAGTGGCCTTTCCTAAGCTGCATAAAACCGTGCATATGGATCCAAAAAAAAGAATGTCACCTGATTCAACTTTTCTTGGTATAAGAGAAATCCAGAGGAGCAATGCTAAATATAATTACTAAATAAATAAACACGTAAATATAACTAATATCAATAAACACTTTGTCACTCTGGCTCAGAATTAATTACCGGTATTTTATATTTCATTCCAGCCAACACCATACGACTGGATGCAGTTCAGGTAACATACAACAGCTATGGCACTGAAACCACTGACGATGATTTATTTAACCACTTGATTACAATGACATTTTTTGTATCAGTCTAGTCACCACCAGATCATTTCTTTTAATTTTAGAAAGAACTTCTTTCAGTGAGGATATTAATGAAGGCTGTATCTAACCTCTGCTAATTTAAAAGTAAAAAATCTCTATCAGTCAAGAGGTTAATGAAAGCTGCATTTATCCTCTCTAGTTTGGAAATGACCTCTGTTGGTGAAAAGGTTAATGAAGGCTGCACGTAACATCTCTTAACTTAAAAAAAAAAAAAATCAAGACAAGAGGTTAATGAAGGCTGTGTTTATCCTCTCTAGTATGAAAAGATCTATATCAGTGAAGAAGTTAATGAAAGCTGTATCTAATTCTATCAGTCAAGAGGTTAATGAGGGCTACGTTTATCCTCTCCAGTTTGAAAAGTCCCTAGTTGGCAAATTAAATTGTAATAGCAACATCAACAACAACTACACTATCTGCATTTAGAGTAACAAAGACAATCACAACAACACTAACAATACCAAAGACAGAACTAACAAAAGCAGCCTATGTTCGTATGTACCTTGTGTGTGCGAAGCTGCAAAACTGTGCACGAAATAACAAAAGACTCTCTCTGTTCCAACCCATACTAGCGTCAAGATTATCTCAGGCAGACAACAATCCTCCTAGAGTACCGTGGAGTGACATTCTCAAGCTTACTGCAGCTCATTCTTCTCTCTCTTCAACGATTAGAGCTTAGCCGAATGCGACAAGAGTTTTAAGCTGGTGGGGAGGCTTTGTGAGCTATCTGCACTTTATTGCACATTAATATCTTTACTTTTAGAGTTTTTGTAATGATCTGGCAGTTTTAAACAGTTTGAGAGAGAGAGAGAGAGAGAGAGAGAGAGAGAGAGAGAGAGAGAGAGAGAGAGAGAGAGAGAATAATGACTACCTATTAGGACACCTTGCTTAGTACCAACCTCTACCCAAGATGATGATGACGAGAGAGGCTTTGTCATCTCAAATGCTTTGTTTGTCTCTCGTAGTGTAGCTAGGTCTCGATGAATGAAGAGAAAGTGGGGGGTCAAGGCGGAGCCAAGCCCTACTTTTTTTTTGGGGGGGGCGCCAAGGTGGGTCAAGTCTTAATTGGGGAAAAGGGTAGGGTGGTGCCAAGTCTTACTTTTAGGGGGGACAATGTTACACACTGTCCACATATTAAAGAATCCCAAATCTCACATGTGGGGGACCAGTGAGAGGCGAAGGACATGACTGGATGCACTGACACTGAAGGGGTCCAGTGTAGCCTATCTTAACCGAGGGTACACCATAGTCTTTTCACCTTATCTTGGCCTAGAGTCTAGTCCTAGTGTAGTTTATTTCATACAGCTCCGTAGCAGAAAAAAGATATTGCTGCGGCTCTGCATACTTTCCGCAGCACGTCTATATGACTAGATGGGAAGGATATCAATTTTAGGCCAAGTGCGAGTGAAAAGAATATAACACACTCACTGTTGGTATATTCTCCTTTGTGGCTCCGAAGTGGCGTCATATACACTCATACACTCACATGATATAATCTCATATATATTCATACACTAAAATGCACCCTCATGTACACCCAAACTCTCATATACAGACAATAAATTTACACTCAGATACACTCATATACATTCATACACCCTCACAAGCACTCCAGCACCCTAATATATACACATATACACCCTCAAACACACTCCAGCACTCACATAGAAACCCTTACACAAACTCCAGCACCCTAATATTCTCATACACACTTATACACACTCACACACACACATACACTCTCATATACACCTTCATACACACATATTCACCCTCAAACACACTCCAGCACTCTCATACACCTTCATACACACTCATACAGCATGCCGAACACAAGTAGTCAGGATGTGGAATTTACATAGCAAACAACAGGGTACTGGCATGTCATTGGGCCTCATTTCAGTTTACATACATAAGGCCACACACTAAATGCAGGGAAAAAGCACACACATACACACACGCATGTACATACGCAAACACACACAAACGCAGGTACACACATACATACATACACAGTGTTATACACACAGTCACCCGTACCACACAAGCACCATAAACTTACACACACACACACACACACACACACACACACACACACACACACAAGGACTATATATATTGTTAACATACAGGACATCTTCTAAACACACACACACACACACACACACACACACACACACACACACACACACACACACACACACAAAACCACGCCCTCTCGTGCAAGGTGTACAGCAACGTCTCTTCAAGCTTATTCTTACTTCAGACGACTTTATTCAACTTGGGCAACGTATCTGCTAATGAAACTTGGGCAGGATATCTGGTACACAAGGCGGTATCTACTGCCATCTTTCTAGTTCTAGTATTTTCCACGAAGCTCTTATACAATCGTCCAGAGAAAGCTAAATAAACTAAAAACATATGCTATACTGAGGAAGAGGGAATCGTAACTATAAAGGACGCTATTCTTAAGCAGTCCACCCTCAGTCACATGAGAACCCAAACGTAAAAACGAAGTTTTAGTTACACAAGGCACACACAAAATATATAAAATAGACGAAACACGAAGCGAGCACACACACACACACACACACACACACACACACAAAATCACGTTCACCTCCTATGATGTTTGACATTGGAAGGACCGACCAACAAAAGACCGAGCCCAGTCTCAACTAACCTATCCATATTTGCTCAAACTGAACACTGCCTAACCTCGAATGACCTAATCCAACCCAAATCAACCCAACCTAATCTAACTTAACCTCACCTAACCCAGTCTAATTATATTTAACCTCACAATCTCACATAACCTTCCCATACCTAACCTAACCAATTCTGACGCAGCCTAACCGCATCTAACCCTACCTAATCCTACCCAGTCTCACTTAACCATACCATACCCGACCTAACCCAACCCAGTCAAGCCTAAAATGACCTAATCCAATCGAACCTAACCCAGCCTAACCCAACCAAATAAAAACCCAACCCAAAACCTATCAAAACCGACGTATTCTAAAGCAATCTAACCTAATCCGTCTATATCTAGTCGAACTGAAGCCAACCCAACCAAAAATTACCTAATCAGACCAAACCCTGCCCAAAGTGACCTAACCTAACTTTCGGTCGCCCATGAAATCGCTTTATAAGAAATTATGCTCTCTGAAAGTCTACGG
>NC_136985.1:16288221-16320721 GCF_032717465.1 Coenobita brevimanus
TCACGAAAAAGTGCTGTTGAAGATATGTAGAGCCGTGTTATCGTCTTCTTCTGCCTGTAATTATGCTATGAGAAATAAGCATCAAAATGAAGATCTCAGCCATGTTAAGTCTGATAAGCTATACATACACCTAAATGGAACGCTCTGGTAAAAATTACAGCTATAAACTCATTCTACAACTCCCTAGCACCTCTTCCTTAGCTATTTATTTTGCTTATTACACCTTGCTCTCCTACTGTGCTGTATAAATACTTCAAGCTTTACCATAATCTGCATAAAAAACGTACAAAAGGATGTTAATCAGCCTTGTCCAAAAATATATCGCTAAGGAAGTCTTTGGTTGACTAGTGGGAGGTGCCTGTGTGTTACCATGGCAACCTCTCACACCACCAGTTACATACACACATTTTCCCACCAGCAAGTTCCATTAGAGAGTAATGTGTGTGTGTGTGTGTGTGTGTGTGTGTGTGTGTGTGTGTGTGTGTGTGTGTGTGTGTGTGTGTACAGTCATGCGTGTGCCTGCACATCTCACCGCAATGCTCCGCCAACACCCACGACACTTTTCTCCTTAATTTCTTACCACAGAGAACTCTTACATTCCTGGATCGTTTCAAAAACTTGGTTCGACGTCGTTCTTACATATTATGAAGGAAAAAAAGGTAACTGTTGATATAAATGTTCGTACAATAACATTATATATAAACTGCGGGAGATATATTCTTTCACTTTCACTTGGCCCAAGGAGATTCATTCCTACATTACACCCTAGCCCCTTTCAGCCCAGTTGATGGCCAGGTGTAGTTAGATTGAAATGCAGATTTGACTAGTAACCAAGGAGATTCAATTCTACAGCATACCTAGGGCTTATCAAATTTCATGGCCCAGTTCCCTTAGATGAAAACAGACATTATAGAAGGAGATTAAGGAAAAATAAAAACGTTCTCGGGCTGAAGGAGTTGAGAGAGAGAGAGAGAGAGAGAGGAACAATGAAAAAGAAAAGAGAGAAGAGCAAGAAATTAGGGAAGTGGAAATGAGGAAATCGGTGGACATAAAGTATAAGGATAATGGAAGGAATATGTAGAGAGAGAGAGAGAGAGAGAGAGAGAGAGAGAGGAGGAGGAGGAATGAAGGAAGAAAAATTGTTGCCAGATAAAAGACAATGAGAAAAAAAAACTGTGGAAGTCTTAGATATAAAGAGAGAATGAAGACGCGGTTAAAGTGAAAAGAAGCATGAACAAAAAAATATATGTCAAAGAAATTATGACAGCAGAAAAAGGACTAGTGATGTCTGTAATAATATGCCTTCCACGATGTCCTCTGAAAGGCGGAGAGGGAAGGAGAGAGGAGTGGAGGAGGCAAGGAAAGAAAATTGTATTACGGTGTCCTGGAATAAGTGCCAGATATCAGGAGGCTTTTCTTGGGTTAATTTTGTGTCTAGATGCTGTATCAACATGGGTCTAATTCTTAACTGCTGCACAGGTATAATTCCTGATGACCTCTTGATGAAAGGTGTATCTCACCCTCGTCTCCTCACCCCACACTCCTCTAACACCCTATTTTTTCCCCCCAAACACTTCTCACCTCACAACCCCCCTTACACCCTTTCTTCCTCACCCCACATCCCCTCACTCGTACACCCTCTCTCTCTCACCCACACACCCTTCTTACACCCTCTCCTCCTCACCCCACACCCTCTTATACCCTCTCCTCATCACCTTCTTCTTTGCTATCCTTATCTCATTCTAGTAGTTCAGTTACTCTTCTAGGAGCTGCCTAGCATGGGCCAACAGGCCTACTGCAGTTATCCTCTCTTCTTATGTTCTTATGTTCATAATTTACTTGTAAAATCATTAGCAACCGTAGGATCGTAACGGTTAACCTCCCGAAGTTTGGTACACTTTTCCCTGGACACCTTTCAAGTGTCCATACACAAAACGAGAAATATCAGAATGCTAAGATATCAAGGTGGAGTGACCTGCACAAAAGGATATTTTACACACACACACACACACACACACACACACACATATATATACAGTGTATGTATGTCAGATGTAGATAATAAAGACGGTGAGCGGAGAGAGGAGTGAAAGACGAGAAGACTGTTATGAGAGGTATGGGAGAAGAAAGGAGGGAAAAGGAAACGAAAGGAGGAGGGGAGGTAAGGGAAGTCAAGGGAAGGGAAGAAAGGGATTATGAGATGAAGGGGAGGGGGAGTGATATGGAGAAGTGAGTGGAAAAGGCTGGAGAGGAGGGGAAAAGAAAGAAAGAGATAAAACTAAACAAAATAAATGGAGGACAAAGAGATGACAGAAAGGAAGGTGGTAATTATGAGATGGAGGTGATAATGAGGAGGAGTAAATAAAAACAGAGAAATTATTTACAGGGCGAAGTGGCGGGTAATTACTGTTGATGACAAAAATGTAATAACTCACAACATACATCATCATCACCATTATTCTCTCTCTCTCTCTCTCTCTCTCTCTCTCCCTCTCTCTCTCTCTCACACACACACACACACACAAAAGCCATGGACAAGACAATTCCACTTCTCTTAGATTACGTCCTCCACATCCAGTAATCTTGTCGAAGTCTCTCTCTCTCTCTCTCTCTCTCTCTCTACCACGAAGGGAGGTGTGAGGAGTATACAATGTTTATTAAAGGATATATCGGGTTATAATTCTGCTGTTATCACCCCTAACACCACGCCCTGCCTTTATTCTTTGTTCCTCTTCCCCCCTCCTTCTCTCCATCAATTTATTTTTATTTTTTCCGGAATGGCTCTGGTTTCTCTGTTCTTTTCCTCTTCTTTTTGACTATCTTTTTTCTGTTTGTTTTTATGTCTGTCTGTTCGTCTGTCACTCTCTCTCTCCTCTCTCTCTCTCCACCCAGCAGTAAGCATTATCACAGGCTAACCTTGCTTTTTAACCCTTCTAACCCATCTTGTGTAAGTAAGCTCATTAATAACGTGCATTTAGACTGATTAATTAACCTTACTTAACAGAGAATGCAGGCGGAATATTTTAAGCCATCACAGAAAACAAATGCTGGAGAACAGAATGAGTAATTTATTTAAAAACAGTTTTGAAAATGATGAATGATTACCCTTACAACTTTATCAACACTATCTGGCGTCTTCATAGCTTTCCTGGTGGCCTATAGTGCTTTCACTTTTACTTGGCCCAGAGCTTTGTCCTTTTGCAGATTATTTCACATAGCTCAGTGGTGGAATAAGGCAATCCCATGGCTCTACCTCCTTTCCATAGCTCTCCTTCGTGGCTTGCATCATCTATCGTTCTCATTTTAAATCTCAACATTCAAGACAGAGATGGTGATTATCGACCAAGTTAGAATAAAAAGGGTATATTGGCCGAGTCATAAAGTCTAAGTGTTGGTTAAGAATTCTGCATAACGTAAAATAATCTAGAGATGACAGGATTTTGTTTTCTTTCACTAATGTAAAATCCTGACCTTACAATGCAACAATTAGGGTTAACTGGCGACTTTATCAGAGATAAGGCGTGGCTGGTTCATGATCCATCTTGCCAATTATAGAAATTAATGAAAAATACATACCATGTTCCAAAAATCTCAGTATAATTTCTTTGCCGTTTACATAAAATGCCCGTATTGTTAATGTACTTTAAAAATAATTTACGCCTCGCGAACATTCTTTATTATTACAGAGATTTTACAATTTCACAGGATAATCAGATTCTTCCCGGGCTAGCTGATAACTGAAAGCAGGTGTAGCCCAGGCAGTAACTACGGAACTGTTGTTAATATCGATCTTGACACCGTAGGTAAGCCTATGACACCTATAACCATAGGGGATTGGTAGGTGAAGGCGACCACCATTCACTCAATGTAGTACTGCCTATTTCTTCCTTCACGTGTTATTATTTTTCTGTCCGCCCTACTCTCTTCCCATTTCGCACATCTTTCATGTCACTTTATGTTGCTCTTCTTTCCATTTCTGGTGGCTGTAGACATTATGCCAAGCCTAATGGTTTCCTGTAAGCCAAGATACCACTTCCAACGCTGAGTAGTAACCTAACCAAATATCACGGTGATGTGGAGCCCACTACGGGGCCCCCCTCTTAACTGGATGGAGAGGCAAATACTGCGTCTATCAGGGAACCGAATCTCCACACAATTCCCCCTGCCTTACTGTGGCCATGCACTGTCTAGCGCAAAGGAACATCGGTTTCCTGCATGGCACGGTCCTGCAGAGGCGATTGCTTGCCTGAGGTTAATGGGTCTACTCGGCCAGAGACACCGAGGCTGCCTAACAACAACAACAACAAAAACAACACCCGCACAGAAGTAATATAGGATACTTTACTGCTATATAATAATAATAATAATAATAATAATAATAATAGTCTACTGTAAGACCTTTAGTAGTTACAAGGATAATGGAGACTGTTTCCAGCCTCTTCATTATAATTATGAGATCCATCTCAGCCTTAAAAATCGTCTGAAGATAGCAGGAGAGAGAGAGAGAGAGAGAGAGAGAGAGAGAGAGAGAGAGAGAGATTATGCCTAACCAGGATTGAAATCAGGGGTACTATTCATCACTATGACCCGGACATAAACCCATTATTACTCTTACGTAACCCTCCATAAGGCTGATTACAGTAGTAGTAGTTGCTGTTCCCTAGGCAGTCTGGCCGAACAGCCCAAAGTCTCTAAGGAAGGCCACGGCCGAGACCGGGCTTTCCCAGAGCACTCAAGGAGTGTACGTTGTGTTGTTGGCGCAGGTGACCTGTGTACAATGCAGTCTTGAGACTGATTACAGCTATAATACCACTTCTCTCTCTCTCTCTCTCTCTCTCTCTCTCTCTCACACATACACACACACACACACACACACACACACACACACACACACACTTTCGCTTTCTTTCTTTCTTTCTATTCAACCCTGTGTCTGCTTCGTTATTTATTTTAATCCCTCCAGCCTCTTTTATTCCAGTCCTCTTCCCCTCCCCTCCTCTCCACTCTCTCCCTCCTTCCTTCTCCCCTCCCTCTCTTTCCCCACCACCCCTCATCTCCCTTTGTTCTCTCCCTCCTCTACCTCAGTCTACCTGTGCTCATTTTACGAAATTTTTGTCATATGAAGTCCGCGAGCATTTGGAGCCAAAAGCAACATAAATGATCATTCACTGCCACACTACATACAGACATACCTAACATTGGTAAACCATTACACTTACACACCACATACAACCACACCATACCACACCACTCACTGCCATACCATATCACCCCCACACACCACCATCCCTCACACAACCACATCATACCACACAATTCGCCGCCACACCACTTACACTGCCACACCACACCACACCACACTACAGGTTACCACACCACACACAACCACACCACACTACAGGTTACCACACCACACACAACCATACCACACTATACTACTACACACAACCACAACACACCACACCACACACTGCCACATCACACCACACTACACTCTACCACACCTCACACTGCCACACCACACCACACTGTCACACCAAACCACACCATACACTGCCACACCAAACCACACTACAAACTGCCACACCACACCACACTGCACACTACCAAACCTCGCCCTAACAAGCCTCACACTACCACATCTCACACTACCACACCTCCCACTGCCACACCACACCACATTACTAGTTACCACACCTCATACAACCACACCACACCACACTATGCATCATAAACATCTCACTACCATACCTCCCACTGCCACACCACACCACACACCATACTGCATACCACCACACATCACACAACCAAGGGATGCAATGGTAGGTAATAGGTGGATAGATAAATATCGATGGAGATAGATTCACAGGCAGGTCATTGGTTCACGACAGATAGCCATACTGATATATTGTGCAGTAGGCACTGACACAAACATACATACCTACACACATACATACATACATACATCCGCACGAGTACATATATGCATATTATTATTATTATTATTATTATTATTGTTATTATTATTTTATCAACAGACATACAAACAGACATAGAGACATAGAAAGATCGATAGACAGATATAGACAGATAAAGATAAAGACAAATTCACAAAGCAGACAGACTGCTAAAAACACAAAGCTCATAGACAGACATAGACAAACAGACCAACTCAACTCTCTACCGACGAAAATGATGATATACAGTAGGTAACATAATCTCGAATAAGGCAAAGAGAACATAAGAACATAAGGACATAAGAAGAGAGGATAACTGCAGTAGGCCGGTTGGCCCATGCTAGGCAGCTGCTAGAAGAGTAACTGAACTACTAGTATGAGATAAGGAGAGCAAAGAAGAAGGAGACGGAAACCAGGCTACAGAGAATCAGAAACTTAAGGGTAAGTGACCAGCCTAAGTCCCTGTTGGCATAAAAGCGTCTAAAAATCTCCAGCCACCTCGGGAGTTCAAATCATTTCTCCAAAGACACATAATCCTTACCCTGACTGGTATTTAAGTTCACTACACCCTCGGTCCTCACATACACAACACGCAACACCTACAATACACAACACGCAACACCTACAATGCACAACACGCAACACCTACAATGCACAACACGCAACACCTACAATACACAACACGCAACACCTACAATACACAACACGCAACACCTACAATACACAACACGCAACACCTACAATACACAACACGCAACACCTACACGATACACATATGCAAAAATTAACCCTATTTCTCCAAAGACGCATAATCTTTACTTTCATTGGCATTTCATCCATTTCACCTTCGGTTCTCACATACACAAGACAAGACTTACATGATTTAATATATACACAAATAATTATACAAACGTGAAGCTATAACGGCAATACACGATATAAAACTGCAATTCATAATATAAAATACACGAAATTATAAAACTAAGAATTCAGAAATATATAATACATGATAAATATACAAAATAAAAAGGTGAAGCTGCAATTGATATAGATACAAAACTGCAATACATAATAATAAAATACATAAACATAAAAACTACCAACAAATTAATAAATGAATAATATGAACTCATTTATGAATATATAAATAAACAAATAAATAATATGAACACTCACTTATGCATATATGAATAAATAAATAAATAAATAAATAACATGAACACCGATTTATGCATATATAATTAATTAATTAAATAAATAAATAATACGAACATTCACATCCATGGAGGTAGGAACTTAGGAAGGACGTCAGGTCAGGCTGTCACCTGGATATCCGCCATATTGAAGGCGTCTGGATGACAGATCAGCGGCTTCACAGTCAGGTCGTGAGGTCGTCTCCACCTCTTTCTACCTCTATGCTGACAACTGCTCACGAGATGTGGTGGGAGGAGAGGCTGGAGGTCCACGAACAGCTGAAAAAATGAGAATGAAATAAGTTACCGTAATAAGTTGGTGTAATGGAGAATATAGTAGACAGATAGACAGATAGAAAGACGAAATGAAAAGCAAGAAGGGGAAAGATCAAGTTGAACAACAGGAGGAGTGGGAGAGCATTAATGGAAATAGGGAAAATGAGAGCCGGAGCGGACGAGGAGAAAGATAAGGCAATAAGTTACGTGGTAAGAATGGAAAAATTAACTTGAATGTCATTAAGATCGCTAGATATAATGCAGACGTAGTGAGATCGGGTTAAAAATAAAGAGACAGGAGAGGAACACGAAACCAATATAGGAACATTTCTAACAAGTTTATATAAAATCGGAGAAATACTTTTTGTGTGTGGCACGGCAGGAACTTATACACTTGGCCATCAACTGAGCTGATAGTTGGGAATCTGCCTTATTAAATGCGCTAAAAATACACACACACACACACACACACACACACACACACACACACACACACACACACACACACACACACACACACACACACACACACACACACACACACACACACACACACACACACACACACACACAATGAATCATCTCTTTCATAAACCTAACAATATTCACACCTAATAATAAATAATAAATCAAGGATCCATAGAGAAGTTCAGACAATTTTTAGATAACGAAGTAAAGATATTTGGGTCACTATCTTATTACAGATCTGAAACTGTTTGGATGTGGACTGCGTTGAGAAGGAAGACAGGGAAGTTGATGAGTATTTTTTTTTTTTTTTTTAATGCAAGGAACAAGGAACTAAAGGCCGGGCAAAACCTCCCATTCTTTGAGGAAGGAAAGTCAGAACATCTTCAAAGCAAATATCCTCATCAGCGATGTTGGGGTCACACGAATTTCCAGCCTCCTCTTGCTTCTGATCTATGTAGAAACTTGGGAAGGAAATGTCAAATACTTTCACCATTAAGATGCATCATCAGCTACAACTTTCTTTACTTTCCCTTGAATACTGAACCGATTGACAATTTCCTCATCGGCAGATGCAGTGTTAAATGCTGTGTGTCGACCATCAAAATTATCACAACCCAGCTCAACCCAGGCCACTTTTCTCGGTGGCCTCGACTCAGGTGGGTCAGGTGCCATGAGAGTGTTGAGGACAAAGGCAGGAGAACTGTCAAAAGGCGGCTTAGCTGGGTTAATCCTGTGGCATCTTAATCCCATAATGACAGCTGGGTATGGGATAAACTTACCACTATAGTCTCACCAATCTAAAACCAAGGTTTGGGTGGAGTCCAGCCGGGGATTTCCCGGCGTACAGCGCTGCCTTGTTTCCTATACTCTGATTGGGTAGTGGCTGACCTGACACCGTTAGAGTTCGTCCGCTCACACCTCGCCACCTGGCCTGACATGACTTCACCCACTTCTGTGTGTGTGTGTGTGTGTGTGTGTGTGTGTGTGTGTGTGTGTGTGTGTGTGTGTGTGTGTGTGTTTGTGTGCGTGTTTTTTTTTTTTGTGTGTGTAAAGACAAACTAATTTAAGTTATAAATATAATTTAAGTTACCGGTATATATATAACAAAGTGAACAGTGGAAGCACGTGACAGAAGCTTAATCTCCCTCCAATGGATTAACTCCCAGTATGGGCCTGGATGTTGCCGCTCGTGAGTGTTTTAACTTATTTATTTCTATTAAGAAAATAGCGTATGTTCTACTGATTCCTTCAAATTATATTATAAACGTAATTGTTACATTACTTCCCCAACTTAGAACTACCGTGAAAGTCGGTAAAAGTAACTACATTTTTTTCAGCACCACTGTAAAATATGTATGCCACGTTTCTTTATTGATGTACAAGAGCCATATGCATTACACGTTTACCTTCCTTTGATATGCTAGAATACTTACGTTTATATTGTATTAGTATGTGTGTACCTATCTGTGATGCCTATTACATATATAACAGAATCTACTCATCGCTCGTTTAGGAAGTATGGCATGGCTGCACCCAGCGCCAGACCCCACCCAAACCTGGGTTTTAGATTGGTGAGACTATACCACTCTCCTTCCCTTTCATAATACCAATTTAATTACAATTAACTTTTCAATTAATTACAATTACAATTCATTACTTCAATTTTACTTTTAATTACAATTATGATTACAATTACAATATTTCTAAATAATTACATTTCAGTTAAATTACAATTACAGTTACTCCAACCCTGCTCTCATCTCTTTTCCATGTATGCAACAGGTCAACTCTGGAACCGTCTTCCTCTGTATTTCCTACTGCCTATGACCTCCAGTCTTTCAAACGCAGTGCATCCAGGCATCTCCAAATGAACACATCCTGAATTCAGCCCTCTTATTAATGTATTTAATTTCTGGGAGGGAGAAATCGTGCGGGCTTCTGGCCTTTGGTTCCTTCTTCCATGCATAAAAAAAATAATTCGTAAAGTTTAAGTAATTACAGATGCAAATTCACCCTTGAATCTTTGTTGGTTAGGGGAGAGAGGGAGAGAGAGAGAGAGAATATGTGTGTGTGTGTGTGTGTGTGTGTGTGTGTGTGTGTGTGTGTGTGTGTGTGTGTGTGTGTGTGTTCTACTTAACTGCTGCTTAAGATTAAGTTCCACTTAAGTGCCACTCAAGTTCCATTCAAGTGGCACTTAAGTGGAACTTGAACTTAAGTGACACTTAAGTAGAACACTTCCACATAGGTGCCACCTGAGTGCCACTTGAGGCACTTAAGTTGGCACTTAAATTGGGACAAGTTGGGATCTAAGTTGGCACTTGAGTTGGGACTTTAGTTGGAACTTGAGATGGGTCTTTAAGTTTGCGCTTGAGTTCGGTCATAGGTTGGCACTTGAGCTGGGACATAAGTTGGTGCTTGAGTTGGGACTTAAGTTGGCGCTTGAGTTGGGACTTAAGTTGGCGCTTGAGTTGGGACTTAAGTTGCCACTTGAGTTGGGATTTAAGTTGGCGTTTGAGTTGGAACTTAAGTTGAGGCTTCATATGGGACCTAAGATGGCGCTTGAATTGGGACTTAGGTTGGCGCTTGAGTTGTGACTTAAGTTGGTGCTTGAGTTGGGACTTTGGCGCTTGAGTTGGGACTTAAGTTGGCGCTTGAGTTGGAACTTAAGTTGGCGCTTGAGTTGGAACTTAAGTTGGCGCTTGAGTTGGGACTTAAGTTCGCGCTTGAGTTGGGACTTAGGTTGCCGCTTGAGTTGGGAATTAATTTGGCGCTTGAGTTGGAACCCAAGTTGGCGCTTGAGTTTGGACCAGAGTTGGCATTTGAGTTGGCACTTATTTTGTCACTTGAGTTGGCACTTGTGTTGTCACTTGAGTTGGCACTGATGTTGTCACTTGAGTTGGGAGTTACGTTTGCGCTTAAGTTACAACATAAGTTGGCGCTTTAGTTGGCACTTAAGTTAGTTCTTGAGTTGGCACTTACGTTGGCACTTGAGTTGGATCTTACGTTGAAACTTACGTTGGCACTTGGGTTGGCGCTTACGTTGGCACTTATGTTGGCACTTGAGTTGGAGCTTACGTTGGCACTTGAGTTGGGACCTATGCTGACCCTTGAGTTGTGATTAAGCTGATGCTTGAGTTGGGACTGAGGTTAGCGCTTGAGTTGAGACATGGGTTGGCACTTGAGTTGGGATTAATATTCGTACTTGAGTTGGCACGTTGTCACTTGAGTTGGCACTTAAGTTAATTCATGAGTTGGGACTTAAGTTGGAACTTGAGTTGTAACTTATGTTGGCACTTGAGTTGGGAATTAATTTGACGCTTGAGTTGCTACTAAAGTTGTTGCTTGAGTCGAGACTAAGTTACCGCTTGAGTTATGACTTGAGTTGGAACTTGTGTTAAGACTTAAGTTGGTACTTGCGTTTGGTACCTGAGTTGGGACCTGAGTTGGTGCTTGAGTTTTGACCCAAGTTGGCACTTAAGGTTTCACCTGAGTTGGGATTAATGTTGGTGCTTGAGATGCAGCATAAGTTGGCGTTTGAGTTGGGACTTGAGTTGACTCGTGAACTGGGACTTAAATTGGTGCTTGAGTTGTAACTTACCTTGGCACTTCAGTTGGTGCTTGAGTTGGGACTTCAGTTTGAGCTTAAGTTGGGACTTAAGTTGGTGCTTGGATTGGGACAAGTCGACGCTTGAGTTGGGACTTATGTTGGCGCTTGAGTTGAGACCTTAGTTAGTGCTTGAGTTGGTACTTAAGTTAGCGCATGAGTTAGGACTTGAGCTCATACCTGTGTTAGGATTTAAGTTGGTACTTGTGTTTGGACCCAAATGGTACCTGTGTTGGGATTTGAGTTGACACGTGAGTTTGAACTTTTGGTGGTACTTGAGTTGGGATTTAAATCGGCTCTTGTGTTGGATTTAAGTTGGCACTTGGCACTTGTTTTAGGACTTAAGTTGGTACTTGTTATAGGACTTAACTTGGTATTTAAGTCGGAGCTTTAGTTAACATATGAACTGGCACTTACGTCAACACGTGAGTTTGCACTTAAGTTGGCATTTGCGTTTGCACGTAAGTTGGCATTTGAGTTTTCTCTTAAGTTTGCATTTGACTTGACACTTAAGTTGGCACTTGAATTGGCACTCACGTTTGCACTTATCATTTACGTTAGCACTTTATTTGGCACTTAAGTTGGCAGTTAAGTTTGGACTTAAGTTGGCGCTTGAGTTGGGACTTAAGCTGGTGTTTGAATTGGAACTTAACTTGGTACTTGAGTTGGGACCTAAGGTCGCCCATTAGCTGGGACTAAAGATGGCGCTTGAGTTGGTACTTAAGTTTGCGCTTGAGCTGAGACATGTTGGCTCTTGAGTTGGGACTTAAACTGTCACTTGAGCTGAGATCCAAGTTGGCGCTTGTGTTTGGACCTGAGTTGGCATTTGAGTTGGCACTTATGTTGTCACTTGAGTTGGCACTTGTGTTGTCACTTGAGTTGGGAGTTATGTTTGCGCTTGAGTTGCAACATAAGTTGGCGCTTTAGTTGGCACTTAAGTTAGCTCTTGAGTTGGCAATTCCGTTGGCACGAGTTGGAGCTTACGTTGGCACTTGAGTTGGAGCTTACGTTGGCACTTACGTTGGCACTTGAGTTGGAGCTTACGTTGGCACTTGAGTTGGAGCTTACGTTGGCACTTGAGTTGGAGCTTACGTTGGCACTTGAGTTGGAGTTTACGTTGGCACTTGAGTAGGGACCTATGCTGACCCCTGAGTTGTGATTAAGCTGGTGCTTGAGTTGGGACTAAGGTTGGCGCTTGAGTTGAAACATGGGATGGCACTTGAGCAATGCTGGGAATAGCGCCGCTACTATTTTAATAGCGATGGTGGTAACGCCATTACTTTTTTTTAGCCAGTAGCTGAACTGAGAGCGCCCCTACTTTTTGGCTGTACTCACGCGTTACCGCGCTGCTCGCTACTCACGCGACGAATACAGTCCGGAGTCGTGAGTACATACAGATATGCCGACGGTTTGGTTGTATTTATTAATGACGAAAAATACTACTTTCGTCAATTCTGTCAATTAAGGATGTCAGCTAGATGTAGGCTATGCTAACACACACACACACACACACCTCTAACTATTCCCGTCTCTAACTTGCGCTCTCTCCCTCACTCTCTCTTTCAGGCTAATTCTTACTCACTACGTTATTATTTCGTAAAAGTATGTTACTTTCAGTTTAAGGTAATGGAAAAAACATTGCATTGTATAGCCTTTAACAGAAAGCCCCAGTTCATTTTTACTCTCGTTTTCGTACATATCTTAAATGAGTATCATTGAAAATATAATAAATCTATATAATATGTATCAATGGTAGGCCACATTTTTTTGCCTGTTACTTACGTATGTTACTTTCAGTAGGTATACTAGGTAACAGTGTAAAAGAACATTTGTTACATTATACAGTAAATAGCTTTTTTCCTGTACCTTCGGCTCTAAGCTTCATTAAAGTGACACCGACATGTATGATTTTATTTATTCAGTATAAGTATATACTGACATTACTGGTACACAACATAACCACTCAGACTGACTAATATTATCAAAACAGTATATAGTGTATTGCTATATCACAGATTTTTGTTAACTATTCCTTCGTGTACCTTTTTCTTATCCAAAGCAGCAGGAGCGGGAGCACCGCTACATTTCGTATCAAGTAGCGAAACCAGTAACGCCACTGCTTTTTCGGGCTAGTAACGGGAATGGGAGCGCCGCTACTTTTTATTAGTAGCGTTCCCAGCACTGCTGATGAGGATATTTGCTTTGAAGATGTTCTGACTTTCCTTCCTCAAAGAATGGAATATTTTACAGTCAGACTCCCTCTCTTCCTTCTCTCTCTCTCTCTCTCTCTCTCTCTCTCTCTCTCTCTCTCTCTCATCTTTTGTCTGCCTGTCTTGAACCTTTGTGGGAACGACCTTGCTTCACCTTACGTCTTAGGGTAACTCCTTCTTTCCTTTCCTTCCATTCTTCCGTAATTCCTTCCTTCCTTTCCTCGACGTCTCTTTCTTTCCTTGTTTCCCCTTCCTCACTTTTTCCCATCCAGTTCCCTTTTCCTCCTCCTAATTCTTTTCACCATTTCCACTCCTTTTCCTTCCTTTCTTTTCACCTCCTTCCATATTCTCCTTGCCAGTTCTTTTCAGCATTTCCTCCCTTCCTTCCATTTTCTCCTTCGCCCCCTCTTTCTCTCCCCTCCTTGCCCGTCCTCGTACCCTCTCCTCTCCTCCCCCTACGACTCCCCCTTCCTCTCCTCCCTCTACCCCTCCCCCTCCTCACTTCACAGGGGCCAATTTAAATCCCAACTCAAGTTCCAGCAAAAGTTCAAACTCAAGTGCCAACTCAGGTCCCAACACAGGTACCAAACGCAAGTACCAACTTAAGTCTTAACACAAGTACCAACTCAAGCCATAACTCAAGCGCTTAGTCCCAACTCAAGCGCCAACCTAAGTCTCAACTCAAGTGCCAATGTAAGTTACAACTCAAGTGCCAACTTAAGTCTCAACTCATGAATCAACTTAAGTGCCAACTCACGTGACAACGTGTCAGCTCAAGTACGAACATTAATCCCAACTCGAGTGAATCCTTAAGTGCCAACTCAAGTGCCAACTTGGGGCAAAACTCAAACGCCAACGTAGGTCCCAACTCAAGTACCAACCCATGTCTCAACTCAAGCGCCAACCTTAGTCTCAACTCAAGCACCAGCTTAATTACAATTCAAAGGTCAGCATAGTTCCCAACTTAAGTGCCAAGGTAAGCTCCAACTCAAGTGCCAGTGTAAGCTCCAACTCGTGCCAACGTAAGTGCCAACTCAAGAGATAACTTACGTGCCAACTCGTGACAACACAATAGCCAATTCAAGTGACATCATAAGCGTAAACTCAAGGGACAAAATAAGTGCCAACTCAAATGCTAACTCGGGTCCAAACTCAAGCGCCAACTTAGATCCCAGCTCAAGTGACAACTAAAGTCCCAACTCAAGCGGCAAGAAGTCTCATCTCAAGCGCAAACTTAAGTACCAACTCAAGCGCCACATTTAGTCCCAATTAAAGGGTGAACATAGGTCCCAACTCAGGCACCAACTTAAGTTCCATTTCAAGCAGCAGCTTAAGTCCCAACTCAAGTGCAAACTTAAGTCCAAACTTAACTGCCAACGTAAATGCCAAATAAAGTGCTAACGTAAATGATAAGTGCAAACGTGAGTGCCAATTCAAGTGCCAACTTAAGTGCCAACTCAAATGCAAACTGAAGAGAAAACTCAAATGTCAACTTAACTGGAAACGCAAATGCTACCTTAAGTGCAAACGCAAATGCTACCTTAAGTGCAAACGCAAATCCCAACTTAAGTGCAAAGTCACGTGGTGACGTAAGTTCTAATTCAAATGTTAACTAAAGCTCCGACTCAAGTGCCAAATTAAGTCCCAAAATAAGTGCCAACTTAAGTCCTATAACAAGTGCCAACTTAAGTCCTAAAAACAAGTGCCAACTTAAATCCAACACAAGCGCCAATTTAAATCCCAACTCAAGTACCACCTAATGATCAAACTCAAGTGTCAATTCGTCCCAACACAGGTACCACTTGGGTCCAAACACAAGTACCAACTTAAGTCCTAACACAAGTACGAGATCAAGTCCTAACTCAAGCGCTAACTTAAGTCCCAACTTAAGCGCCAACTAAGGTCTCAACTCAAGCGCCAACTTAAGTCCCAAGTCAAGCGTAAACTTGTCCCAATCCAAGCACCAACTTTAGTCCCAACTCAAGCACCAACTGAAGTCCCAACTCAAGCACCAACTGAAGTCCCAACTCAAGCACCAACTAAAGTCCCAACACAAGTGCCAACGTAAGTTACAACTCAAGTGCCAACGCAAGTAACGACTCAAGCACCAACATAAATCTCAAATCACGAGTCAACTCAAGTCCCAACTCATGCGCCAACTTAAGTCCCAACTCAAGCACCAACTTAAGTCCTAACACAAGCACCAACCTAAGTCCCAACTCAAGCGCCAACTTAGGTCTCAACTCAAGCGTCAACCTAAGTCCCAACTCAAGCGCCAACCTAAGTCTCAACTCAAGTGCCAAAGTAGCTCCGAACTCAAGCACCAACTTAAGTAACAACTGAAGCACCAACTTAAGTCCCAACTCAAGCGCCAACTTAAATCCTAACTCAAGCGCGAACTTTGAGTCATAACTCAAGCGCCAACTTAAGTCCCAAATCAAGCGCCAACTTAAGTCACGACTCAAGCGCCAACTTAAGTCCCAACTCAAGCGCCAACTTAAGTCCCAACTCAAGCGAAAACTTAAGTCCCAACTCAAGCGACAACTTAAGTCCTAACTCAAGCTCCAAACTAATTCCCAACTCAAGCACCAACTTAAGTCCCAACTCAAGCGACAACCTAAGTCCCAACTCAAGCCCCAATTCAAGTGCCAACTTAAGTCCCAACTCAAGCGCCAACTTAAGTCCCAACTCAAGCACCAACTTAAGTCCCAACACAAGCACCAACCTAAGTCCCAACTCAAGCTCCAACTTAAGTCCCAACTCAAGCTCCAACCTACGTCCCAACTCAAGCGCCAACCTAAGTCCCAACTCAAGTGCAAACATAAGTCCCAACTCAAGCGCCAACTTAAGTCCCAACTCAAGCGCCAACATAAGTCCCAACTCAAGCGCCAACTTAAGTCCCAACTCAAGCGCCAACTGAAATTCCAACTCAAGCGCCAACTTAAGTACCAGCTCAAGCGCCAATTTATGTCCCAACTCAAGCGCCAACTTAAATTCCAACTCAGGCGCGAACTTAAGTTTCAACTCAAGCGCCAACTTAAGTCCCAACTCAAGCGCCAACTAAAGTCCCAACTCAAATGTCAACTTAGTTCCAACTTGTCCCAATTTAAGTGCCAACTTAAGTGCCTAAAGTGGCACTCAGATGGCACCTATCTTGAAGAGTTCTACTTAAGTTCCACTAAGTTCAAGTTCCACTTAAGTGGAACTTAAGTGGCACTTAAGTGCCACTTTAGTGCCACTTAAGTGCCACTTAAGAACCACTTAAGAGGAACTTGAGGCGAACTTCAGTGACACTTAAGTGGAACTTGAACTTAAGTAGCACTTAAGTAAAAAACTTCCACATAGATGAAATCTGAGTGCCACTTGAGGCACTTGAAGTTGGCACTTAAATTAGGACAAGTTTGAACTAAGTTCGCACTTGACTTGGGACTTTAGTTGGCGCTTGGGTTGGGACTTAAGTTGGCGCTTGAGTTGGGACTTAAGTTGACGCTTGAGTTGGGATTTAAGTTGGTGCTTGAGTTGGGACTTAAGTTGGCGCTTGAGCTGGGACTTAAGTTGACGCTTGAATTGGGACTTAAGTTGGAGCTTGAGTTGGGACTTAGGTTGGCGCTTGAGTTGGGACTTTAGCTGGCGCTTGAGTTGAGACGTCTTTTAGAGCTTGAGTTGGGACTTAGGTTGGCGCCTGAGTTGGACGTAAGTTGGCGCTTGAGTTGGAACTTAAGTACACGCTTGAGCTGGGATCTACATTGGCGCTTGAGTTTTGACCTAAGTTGGTACTTAAGGTTTCAATTGAGTTGGGATTAATGTTGGTGCTTGAGATGCAGCGTAAGTTGGCGCTTTAGTTGGGACTTGAGTTGACTTGTGGACTGGGACTTAAGTTGGTGCTTGAGTTGTAACTTACGTTGACACTTGAGTTGTGACTTACGTTGGCACTTGAGTTGGGACTTCAGTTGGTGCTTGAGTTGGGACTTCAGTTGGTGCTTGAGTTGGGACTTCAGTTGGTGCTTGAGTTGGAACTTAAGTTGGTGCTTGAGTTGGAACTTAAGTTGGTGCTTGGATTGGGACAAGTTGACGCATGAGTTGGGATCTTAGTTGGCACTTGAGCTGGGACTTAAGTTAGCGCTTGAGTTAGGACTTGAGATCGTACTTGTGTTAGGACTTCAGTTGGTACTTGTGTTTGGGTCCAAGTAGTACCTGTGTTGGGACTTGAGTTGACACCTGAGTTTGAGCTATAGTTGGTACTTGAGTTGGGATTTAAATTGGCGCTTGTGTTGGATTTAAGTTGGCACTTATTTTAGGACTTAAGTTGGCACTTATTTTGGGACTTAAATTTGGCACTTTGGTCGGAGCTTAACATTTGAATTGGCACTTACGTCACCCACGTGAGTTTGCACTTAAGTTGGCATTTGAGTTTTCTCTTAAGTTTGCATTTGAGTTGGCACTTAAGTTGGCACTTGAATTGGCACTCACGTTTGCACTTATCATTTACGATAGCACTTTATTTGGCACTTTAGTTGGCAGTTAAGTTTGGACTTAAGGTGGCGTTTGAGTTGGGACTTAAGCTGGTGCTTGAATTGGAACTTCAGTTGATGCTTGAGTTGAGACGTAAGCTCGCCCTTTCGTTGGGACTAAAGATGGTGCTTGAATTGGGACTTGAGTTTCCGCTTGAGATGAAACATGATGGAGCTTGAGTTGGGACTTAAGTTGTAACTTAAGCTAAGACCGAAACTGGCGCATGAGTTTGGACCTGAGTTGACGTTTGAGCTGGCATTTATTTTGTCACGAGTTGGCACTTATGTTGTCACTTGAGTTGGCACTTGTGTTGTCACTTGAGTTGGCACTTGTGTTGTCACTTGAGTTGGCACTTGTGTTGTCACTTGAGTTGGCACTTATGTTGTCACTTGAGTTGGGAGATATGTTTGCGCTTGAGTTGCAACATAAGTTGGCGCTTTAGTTGGCACTTAAGTTAGCTCTTGAGTTGGCATTTACGTTGGCACTAGTTGGAGCTTTCGTTGACACTTACGTTGGCACTTGAGTTGGAGCTAACGTTGGCACTTGAGTTGGGACCTATGCTGACCAGTGATTTGTGATTAAGCTGGTGCTTGAGTTGGGACTAAGGTTGGCGCTTGAGTTGAGACGTGGGTTGGGACTTGAGTTGGGACCTACGTTGGCGCTTGAGTTTTGACCCGAGTTGGCACTTAAGGTTTCACTTGAGTTGGGATTAATGTTCGTACCTGAGTTGGCACGTTGTCACTTGAGTTGGCACTTAAGTTGATTCATTAGTTGGGACTTAAGTTGACACTTGAGTTATAATTTACGTTGGCACTTGAGTTGGGACTTAGGGTGGCGCTTGGGTTGGGACGCTTGAGCTGATACTTAAGTTTCCGCTTGAGTTGGGACTAAGTTAACGCTTGAGTTATGACTTGAGTTGGTACTTGTATTAAGACTTAAGCTGGTACTTGCGTTTGGTAACTGTGTTGGGACCTGAGTTGGCACTTGAGTTTAAACGTCAGTTCGTACTGGAGTTGGGATTTAAATTGGCCCTTGTGCAGAGAGGATGGGGAAGGGTAGGGGGAGGAGAGGAAGGGAGGAGTCGTAGGGGGAGGAGAGGAGGGGGGGAGGGGGTACGAGGACTGGCAAGGAGGGGAGAAAAGGAGGGGGCGAAGGAGATAATGGCAGGAAGGGACGAAATGCTGAAAAGAACAGGGAGGGAGAAGAGGGAAGGATGTGAAAAGGAAGAAGGAAGGAAAAGGAGTGGAAATGGTGAAAAGAATTAGGAGGAGGAAAAGGGAACTGGATGGGAAAAAGTGAGGAAGGGGAAATAGGGAAAGAAAGAGACGTCGAAGAAAGGAAGGAATTAAGGAAAAAAGGGAAGGAAAGAAGGAGTTAGCCTGAGACGTAAAGAGAAGCAAGGTCGTTCCCACAAAGGTTTGAGACAGGCAGACAAAAGATAAGAGAGAGAGAGAGAGAGAGAGAGAGAGAGAGAGAGAGAGAGAGAGAGAGAGAGTTATCGTGCTATCGGACAGACGTAAACATGAAGCAAACTAAACATTATAATGCTAACAAAAACAACACTAATTCTACTGTAAATTTGTGTTTATCTGACGGAAGTGGGCCACTGACAGCTTGAATATTATGTTGTGGGTCCATGAAATTTAGTCAGCTTTATTCCTGCTCTAACAATGAGTCTCCTTGGTTACTATAGCCACGGCGCGCGACTCTGAGGTTGTTATTATCGTGCCCTGGCAACCTACGATTCAAAAGTGCGTGATTTCGCGTATAATATCAGACGCATGTGATTCGTGTATAATATGTTCGTGTGGAATATTATTCGTGTATAATATATTCGTGAACAGCAATATGATTCGTGTACAATATGTTCGTGTATAATAATATTCGTGTATAATATGTTCGTGAATAATAATATTCGTGGATAATATATCCGTGCATAATAATAAGATTCGTGTATAATATGTTCGTGTGTAATATTATTCGTGTATAATATATTCGTGCATACTTATATTCGTGTGTCATATTATTCGTGTATAATATATTCGTGTACAATAATATGATTCGTGTATAATATGTTCGTGTATAATAATAATCGTGTATAATATATTCGTGCATATAATATGATTCGTGTATAATATGTTCGTGTATAATAATATTCGTGTATAATATATTCGTGCATATAATATGATTCGTGTATAATATGATACGAAATCGGACGCACTGTCGAATGGTAGGTTGCCAGGGTACGATAATGACAACCTCAGAGTCCTGCTCCGCGACTACAGTCTATTCAGTCCTCTAATCTGACTATATTATAGTCTCATGGGGCCGGGACTATTCTCACGAGGCCGGAACTGTTCTCACGGCCATGATATAACGAATTTTTTTTTTATCCAGTTTCTAACAGATTTGTTGGATGTGTATAGGGCAGCTCAAGACAAATCCTACGGTGTTTCATGACAATATTTTAAAGATCAACGTCACAACCAATTCTCTCTCTCTCTCTCTCTCTCTCTCTCTCTCTCTCTCTCTCTCTCTCTCCGCGTCCTTTCCTCATAGTTTCTCCAGCCTCCCTCGACCCACAATTCTCTATCTCCTATTTTCCTCTCCTTATTCTTCTCTCCCCTCCTCATTCCTCCTCCTTCCATTATTCTCTCTCCTCCTCCATCTTCTTCCCTCTCCTTATAATTCTCTCCCCTTCCCTCTTCCCATTATTGTCTCTCCCATTTCCCCTCTCCTCATAACTCCTCTCTCTCTCTCTCTCTCTCTCTCTCTCTCTCTCTCTCTCTCCATAATCGTGCGTGCAGAGAAAATAAAAACAGATTAATGAGCTGGCACAAGATGCATAATGATTTCAGGGTGTGTGTGAGAGAGAGAGAGAGAGAGAGAGAGAGAGAGTACAGTACATGAGGCAGGGTGGAGTGGTGTGGCGGGAGGAGTCATTACTGAGAAATAAGAGAAGTGACTGGAGACACTTTTGCTGAGGCCACTCCTTACATGACAAATAGATAGACAGACAGACAGATAGATTGACAGATAGACAGGTAAATTACATATCTATTTCTACATCTATCTATCTATCTAAATATATGAGGCGTATCAAGAATTCCAAATAGCTAGCCGATCCTTTTTTCCAACGGCTGCTGCATGTTCCGCTTCTATTAAACATTTCCCTCCTAACTACCAGTGCTGCTACACACTAAATATCTTTTACCACTTCTAAAGATTCGCTGTATCCTTGTTAATTTTGTTCCTTTCTTCCTTGAATCACACTATTTTTTAACTTCAATTACCAGACACATTTATCTCCTACTATCTACCATTATCACTGCCATTTATTTACCATTTACTTCTACTGGTCCTTTATTCATTACCGCCATTCATTTCCCGTCAATTAATCTTCCCAAATGCTCCTTATTTTCTCTTTCATTATCGTCACCAGTCCATCCTTTACCCTACATTTAAAAGTCTGTCCCAGTTCTATCCCTCTCAATGCACATCACGTACTGCGTCCCCGTCTCTTCCAGTCAGTAAGTCGATACTGATAATGATAATGATGATGATGAACAGAGAGAGTGATGAACAGATAAAAGCTACAACGCCATCACTACCTCCTCACCACCACCACTACCCTCCTCCTCATCTTCATCATCATCGTCATCATTCATTATTACAACCTATGCAACCTACTGTATACTGGTACCATATCAACACACCATACAATAACCACAGTCTTACCCGGAAGCTTACCCCACAAGAACACACTACCACCACAAATACCATAATCTCATCACCACTACAGCTTCACCACTACCAAATCATCATCACCACATCCCCACCACACCACCACCATAATAATAGACCAGAATCACAATACTACCATAATACCAAAGAATCATCATCACGCCCTTACCACACCACCACAAACCTTCACAATACCACACTACCCATCACATCACCACAACCCCATCCCCACGGCGCCACAATCACCACACCAATAACCTACTGTAATACTACCTTCGTACCTTCACCACAAAATCACACATCCCATACACCACCACCACAACGCCACACTACCATCATCACAGCCTACCTCGGAAGCATACACCACCAACACCATCACAATACCACAACCTGCTCTCCACCACCACCGCCCAATATTTCTCCTCACATTACACAACTACCACCAACACCTAATATCTCTCCTCCCACTACGCCACCACAAACCCCACACATTCACAACCTCACCAGCAACTCAAACTACCACACGTGATCAAACCCCTACCATTACCATCAGCACCACATACGCAAACATCACCACAACCCCAACACCACCACACGATCAAACCCCTACCACCAACCTACCACCACTACCACCACCACACATGCCAACCCCACCACCATCACCATCAACATTACCACAACCACATTATCACAACCCCACAGCACCACCGCAGATTACTCCTCGGCCCTCCACTCACTCATGGCCCAATAACTGCACGGGGGAAAGGTAATATCGACACACAAGGGTACTGCTCTCTCTCTCTCTCTCTCTCTCTCTCGTTATCCGCCTTCCTATATTCTCCAATTCCTCCTCTCCTCCTCCATTAATCCACCTCTCCACTCCCTCACCACCACTCCGAGCCACCCTCCCTCCATCCAAACTTCCAATCGCCACTTTGCAAGCTCTCTCCCCGTCCCTTCGCTTTTTGAAATGTGGAGGAGAAAAAAAGGAAAGGAAACGGGAAAAAAACAGGGAAAATGCAGGAAAGTATTTTGCCCCCAGGAGGTTAAGAGCAAAAAGCACCTTGAAAATTTGGGTGGAAGTGGAGATGTGAGTGGTGGTGGTGGTGGTAGTGGTGGTAGTGTGGTGGTAGTGGTATTAGGTCGTCATAATAGTCGTCCTTCGTAGTCGTCTTCACTGTCTTTATCATTATTTTCGTCTGCGTTTTGGCGTTTCATCTTCGCCATCGTAACGTTTCTTATCATCATCATCATCATCACAATTATCATCAACCTCTCTCGTCATTATCATCATTTTCGTTGTCGCTCTTACGCATGGATTACGTAAATATGCACCAACGTACACAAAACATAGAAACGCAAAAACGCAAAACGCAGCATCATTCTCACACAGATACATATAAAATCCCTCCCCCCACGCACACTCGTAAACGCACGCAGATCCTAATACTGCACCAACCCCTCCCCAGTCACACCAAATTCCCTCTCTCTCATTCCCCTCACACACACACACACACACACACACACACACAACGCAATATCACCACCATCATCGCAACCAACCCCTTCTGAAATACTGGAGTTTACGATCCAAGCCTAAAGCCCTCCAGAAACGGTGTCAGAAAAACGTTGCATGAGTGGGGAAACGTTGCATGAGTGGGGAAACGTTGCATGAGTGGGGAAACGTTGCATGAGTGGGGAAACGTTGCATGACAGGGGAAACGTTGCATGACTGGGGGAAACGTTGCATGACAGAGGAAACGTTGCATGACTGGGGGAAACGTTGCATGACAGGGGAATCGTTGCATGACTGGGGGATACGTTGAATGACAGGGAAAACGTTGAATGACAAGGGAAACGGTGCATGACAGGGGAAACGCTGCATGACAGGGGAAACGTTACATGACAGGGGAAACTTTGACAGGGGAAACGTTGCATGACAGGGGTAACTTTGTATGACAGGGGAAACGTTGCATGACAGGAAATATGTTGCATGACAGGGGAAACGTTGAATGACAAGGGAAACGTTGTATGAGAGGAAACGTTGCATGACTTGGGATACGTTGAATGACAGGGGAAACGTTGCATGACGGGAAACGTTGAATGACAGGGAAAACGTTGCATGACAGGGGAAACGTTGAATGACAGGGGAAACGTTGCATGACAGGGGTAACTTTGTATGACAGGGGAAACGTTGCATGACAGGGGAAACTTTGACAGGGGAAACGTTGCATGACAGGGGTAACTTTGTATGACAGAGGAAACGTTGCATGACAGGGGAAACGTTGAATGACAAGGGAAACGTTGCATGACAGGGGAAACTTTGACAGGGGTAACTTTGTATGACAGAGGAAACGTTGCATGACAGGGGAAACGTTGAATGACAAGGGAAACGTTGCATGACAGGGGAAACGTTGAATGACAAGGGAAACGTTGCATGACAGAGGAAACGTTGCATGACAGAGGAAACGTTGCATGACAGGGGAAACATTTACTCCTCTGGCTTCAAATTGTCAACGTTGTATTTTATTTTAGCTAACATCAGGAGATTTTACCACATCATTAACAAACCTCGGGAGCCAATATTTCACTACTGCCACTCTGGTCGGGAAAAAAATAAAAATAATCCCACTTAATTCCACCCTGCGATGGTCGAATTTATGCAGCAGCTGCTTTCAAGAAAATGTTGGTGGGACTGAAAAACGTTTAGGGTTGGAAGACTGCCTGTGGAAACGTTTGAAGGGATCAGGAATGAGGTAAAGGCATGTAATCTCTCCCCTCGCACACACACACACACACACACACACACACACACACACACACACACACACACACACACTCGAAGCTCCCTCAGTTTATGACCCCAAACCCAAAGCCTCCGAGGATTGTATAGTAAAGGTGTGTTGGCAGAGGGAGAGGCTGCTGTCTGGTAAACGCTGGCAGCGGAGGGAAAACGTTTACAGAATATGGTTTTTGTGGGAACGTTTAAAGGGAGTGGGATAGGATGGTGGGCTGCGGAACGTTTGAGAAGACTACAGTATTTCTGCTGGAACGTTTGAAGGGATTTGTATTAAGAAACGTTGGGGAGACTATCAGATAAACGTTGTCAGCACTAGGACAACGATTAAGGGAGAAGGAAAGCATCTGTGGGAATGCTTTTAGGGAAGACTGAAGATACTTTTAATGGACGAACGTTTTGCAGGAACGTTTGAAGGGATGACTGGGGAAACGTTTAATGGCAGGAAGATTTTATGCAAGACAATAAGAAGGAAATGGAATGGTAAACTTATTCTAAAACGCTTTATCATGTTTTGCCAGTATGTTCACAGACACTGAAAAACAAAAAACAAAAACAAAAAAGAAATAAACGGTGCTATCCCCTAAACGACAGAAAAACAGGGGAAGGGTTTAGAAAAGAAAACGTTTTACTGGAACGTTTGGAATGCCTGGAATGGAATGGTGGACTGTGAGGCATCTGTGGCAAGTAAGGCTGGATTTCCTCAGCAACGTTTCAGGGATGGAACGTTTGGCAAGAACGTTTAAAGCGGCTGATATCGATAGAACGGCGAGTCAAAACGTTCGCTGAAAGTTAGTTTTTTTTAATGTGCTCGACTCTGGGCATAGGCTTCTCATCCTGCCATCAAGGCCCAGTAGTCCTACATATCGTACACCTCTACATGTAGGTATCAGCCTCTTGTCTAGGATTTATAGTTAGTTTTGCTGGTCCAATGGTTTGTTTTCGGCTTGGGAGATGAGAAGGGGAAATAAATAATGTAGACAAGAGCGTCAAAGTGGAAAATGATAAGAATAAAAAAAATAATAATAAAAATAAGAAAAGGTAAAATAGAATAGGGAAGAACGTTAAGATGCAAAATGATGAATAAAAAAAATTAAAAAAGAGTAAATTACAAAGGAAAAGTTGTTAAGACGACTCTAGCCCACGAAAATACGATGCCATTCTCTCTCTCTCTCTCTCTCTCTCTCTCTCTCTCTCTCTCTCTCTCTCTCTCTCTCTCTCACGCTTGAAGGTGGGGTAACGGACATATCAAGGTCGCCAGTCACTTTAAGATGCGTGGCAGCTGAAACGAAACTTTTTACCACCCATGAAACATGAGAGGAGCAAGCAATATGTCTCTCTCTCTCTCTCTCTCTCTCTCTCTCTCTCTCTCTCTCTCAGTAACTCCATCTGTTCGTGCCATAACAGCAAAGTCTGCGGCGCCTCAGGGAATGAACTATCTAACATATGTCCAGGATTAGATAAGAAAAAAGTAATTTAAATAAAGAGATATACTGGGCAAGAGGTAGAGTAATGGAGTGATAATACTGCCGCCGAATGAAGCCTGTAGGTACACTTATTATCCTACACTTGAATAAATAAATACACAAGGATGAATAATGATACAGAATCGAGCGTAATATCTCACTCTAATACGATGATGCACAGGAGAAAACGAGAAGACAAAACTATAAACACGTCCACCAAGGCACGAGTAATATTTCCTTCTTACTCCAACACCTCCCATCAGAAAACCAGTGGCTGGCTTCAGACCAGGCACACACACACACACACACACACACACACACACACACACACACACACACACACACACACACAAGCAAAGACAGACAGGCACAGACAACTGCACATAAAGTAACAGACAGGCAGACGAACTGATAAACACAGATAACAAAATCAGACAGACAAAAAAAATAATCATTCAAAAAAAGCAAACGTAATATATCCTTTTAAACTCGATAGATAAATCCACAGATGCACAGATAAACAAGGACATACTGACAGACACTTGGAGATGTAAATAGATAGCTTACACTCCAACAGATGAACAATAACAGACAAAGGTAAATAGTTAGATATAAGCTAAACATGATAGCAGCAGCAGCAGCCTTGAACAGTTCAATCAGAGGGGACAAAAGAATATACAGGGAAAAACAAACAAATGGAGAGGCAGAAAGACAGAGATAAGGCAGATGAATAGAGAAAGAGACACAGATATACAGAGACAGACAGGTAAGTTGACAAACAGACACAGGCAGGCAGAGTGACAGACAAACAGACACATATACAGACAGATCCACACATACAGATAAACATGACCACCGATGCACGCTGAATACATCCCTCACTTCAATACCCCCAACCAGGCCAACACTGTTGCTTGCTCCCGCTCAGCTTCCGTAAACAAACATTGCTCCTTCCCGAGAAACACATGAGCTCCAATGCAACAATAGGCTGAGAGATACTGCTGTGTTGCAAGGCTTGTATTTTCGTCTATTTATTCTATCTATTTATTGCCTGACGCCGTATCTTGTGAAGGCGCCCGTGTTTACTGCAAATATATGTCTAAATTAATATACAGTATACTGATATGTTCCAACCTACCCTCTGCTTCTAATCTCTAAACATTCAGACGCAACTGGTCCAAGCGTCGCAAACTGAAATACTAATATAATAATAATAATAACAACAATTTTCTCAAGAAGGGACACAAAATTGCAGGTTTTTCACTGGTTCCTTCTTACTTGCATTGTACACACACACACACACACACACACACACACACACACATCCATCCTCTCTCACATACGCTACAGTGTCCTACAACTGTCATAAGTATAGGGAAAAAAAAAAAACATGGAAATAAAATGCTTTCCTGTCTCAAAATGTAAGGAAGCGAAGAGAGACGATGTTCATTCCTGAGGACTTTAAATTTTAGAAAACGAAATTATGTCAAGCATAAAATGTACCACAAACTGAGGAAGCGATAATACTTAAGAACGTGAAAAGCCTCAGAGCGCTCCAGTGGGACTCCTCTCTCTCTCTCTCTCTCTCTCTCTCTCTCTCTCAAAGCACTAATGCCTGATAATCTAAAGAGGCCCCCAGCGCTGTGGGTCCGAGGTCATTTGTCTTCATCATATCTGGCTGAGTTTGCTGTCAGTTTTGCTTCTCTCGTTAATGGTTACGGTGAGAGCTGATGTGGGGGATGATTTGACCTCTCTCACTTGCTCACTTTTTTCTATTACTGTGTGTGTGTGTGTGTGTGTGTGTGTGTGTGTGTGTGTGTGTGTGTGTGTGTGTGCGTGTGTGTGTGTATGTGTTTGTTTGTTTGTGTGTGTGTGTGTGTGTGTGTGTGTGTGTGTGTGTGTGTGTGTGTATCGTTAATGATTCCCTTGAGAGCTTGAGTTAGGCGGTGATTTTCCCTTTCTCAGGGTTCCTCGCTCATCTCTCTCTCTCTCTCTCTCTCTCTCTCTCTCTCTCTCTCTCTCTCTTCCCGGAACCAGAAGATTACATGCACATATTCACAAGTTCCTCCACAATCTCCACTCTCGAACAGGGACGGCCAGAGCATACAAACTTTCTCTCTCTCTCTCTCTCTCTCTCTCTCTCTCTCACACACACACACACACACACACACACACCGGCACTCACATCAAAGCAGTGTCTTCCTTTGCTCTGATGGTACAGGTGACGAAACTCTGACTCAAATCACTCAACAGCAAAACAGAAATCAGAAAAACAAGAAGCAACACAGAAAATAAAAACAAAACAAACAAGAGAAGGAAATATAACAGTAAAACAAGCAGTGATAAACAAGAGACAAGAAAGTGACTATAATAACAGCCAACAAAACAAAAGATAAATATTGATTGGTAAACCTCAAACCAGCAACTAAACACTCCCAAAACAAACACACCAGCCATTAAACTATCTATCTATCTATCTATCTATAGCCCGACGCCCTAATCCCGCAAAGGGTGGCCGCAGACAAAACGCCTCCAAGTCACTCTGTCACCCACCATTTGACTACCCTCCCCCCAACTCACCCCCCCCTCCCTCATATACCTCTCAACTCCATCCCTCCACGTCATCCTCGGTCTACCCCTCCCTCTCCCTCCCTCCACCTCACCTACATACACCCTCTTAGTCAGTCTTTCATTCTCCATTCTCTCCACATGTCCAAACCACCATTTACACAAGGAATAAACAACAGAACAGTATGCCACAAACTAAGCAACTAAACAGTAAGCCAACGGTAAACAGTAAACAAGACAGTAGCTATTAATAACAAAACACAAGGCAAAAATCAAGGACAGGGAAATTTAAGAAGTCACCGTAGTAACAATTATCATTTTTTTCTCTATGTCGATGTTAAAATGAATAAAAAAAATAAAAAATAAGAATGGGGTATAAGAAAATATTAAGGTGTGATGTGGAAAATAAATCGCTTGGGAATATGTGTCACGAAGCCTCCTATGCAATTCTCTTTTCTGTTTTTTTTTTTAGTCTATTCCTTATCACCAGACGATTTTATTAGACTTAGGAGATTTTTCGAAATGAAAGGGGGGTGGGGGGTGGATACAGCCTTCATTAACCCCTTCAGAGACCTTCCCAAATAAGATTATAAAAAACAAAAAATGAAGTGGCAGCGAGAATACTACAAATGATTATCGGACTAATCACGTGACTCCAGAAACTATTTTTTGTTTACCTTATTCCTGCTAACGCCAGACGATTTTCATTTACCCGAGAAACCATGTATAGTGAAGGCGTTACTTTACATCTAACCCCTCCAGTTCCAAAAGTCTCCTTAGTTAAATAAAAGCGCCTGAAGTTACATTCACTATACTCTTATCGGAACTCTTAAAATCGACACAAACTCTCTACATGAACTCGCTACAATTGTGGAGATTGCAGGAATTTCTTTTCACTCTTACTTTCCCACAGTTATTATTCATTTATTTATTTATTTATTTATTGCTTTATCGCTTTACAAAGAACTGACGAACCGGCAAGACATCCAGGAAAATTATTACGCATCTTCTCACTTAACAAAAACGCCTTGTAGGTTAGATCCGTTCTTTTTTCATTTTTTTTTTTGAGGGGGGCGGACCTTGACCATCTTACGTCATATATATAACGGAAATGGGTTAGGTTGATGATGATGATGATGATGATAGTGATGATGATGATGATGATACAGGCGTCATACTTTCTTCAGACCAGCAAAATCATCATCATCATATCTTACTGCTGCTCACACCCTCATCATCCCCCATCCACTTCACAAAACACACACACACACACACACACACACACACACACACACACACACACACACACACGTTCCTCATTCTCGTGAAAGTAGGAGGCTCCCTGACACCTTTTCTTTAGTATCAATATAAATCCCTATAATATTTCTCCTCTCCACGATACAAGCAGTCCTCCCCCTATGCTGAATAATAACATCTGCCTATCACGATAAAAAAATAATATCATACTATTTTATGGGGACAATGGTTGATAAAATTCTCTTCCTTATTATGTAAAGTATGCCACGACTGGGAATACACCAACAAAATTAAGAGAATAATAATAAGCGCAACACGAAAATTCCACCCGTTCAGGAGATGTCTTTGCTAGGGCAACTCCAGTGCCTTCTAATTTATTGCTGGTGTTTCCATTTTCTCTCTAATGAAATAGTAGACCTCTGGTAACATTATGTACTGAGTGTTTTTACATACTTGTCCTCTGAAAGCATTATTAGCTATTAACTTAAAGTAACTTCAAGAAAGCTGTCAATATGTGGGGAAAAGATAGTTTTTCTTTAAGACATTGGAACAAATGCGACAGTAATGATGTCAATTTATTTCTGATGACATAAAACATCAAATCTAGGAAAGTTTGTGGTGACATTATGGGGAAATATTCCAAGTGTTTGCCCCCCCTGGCAAATTTCCTGGATACGCCACTGGCTCACCCCTCCCCCCTCTCTCTCACATACCTCCATCCCATCCTTCCATCTCATCTTAGGCCTCCCCTCCCTCTCCTCCCCCCCTCCACCTCACTCACATAAACTCTCCTCGCTTGTCTCTCGCTCTCCATCCTCTCCACATGGCCAAACCACCTCAGTGTATTTTCTCCTAACGCTTTCTATCACATCCACATCCACACCACAACGCTCCTGCACTTCCTCATTTGTCAGTCTGTTTTTCCTTTTAACTACACATGCTCCTCTCAATAATCCTCTGTCCATCCCCCACCCTCAGCGAAACATATTTCTCATTTGCAATGAGCCTGGTATGGTGTGGGTAACAAGACGGACAGGCACCGCGGCGCTGGGCATCACACGTACACACTCCCCGCCCGACATTAGGTGACTGAAGGCGAGGGCAGTGTTGCCACCAAAAAATTTGGTAAATCTGAAGCTGGATGCCAAAAAATCTGTGGAAATCTGTAGATCCCTCAAAGTGACCATTCCGTGGGGGGAAATGGAGAACTACCCCGTCCGAATTTTCCACAGCCTTCCCCTTGAACCTCCCGAATTTTTCCCTAACTGACCACAGAAATGACATACCACATGTTGAAGATAGAATTTGGTCATAATATAATAGTACCATTGAGCAGTTACAAACTAATATGGCAGTTTTTTTTTTTTTTTTTTTTTAAATAATAGTGGACTGTGTATAGCCAGTTGTTAGCTCATGGAACTAGGCCTGTCACACAACTTGAATACAAAATTATGGTTACATGAATTTTGATCAGCCTTCCTTATCAAATAGGAATGGTTCTCCTTGGTTACAAGTCAAATTAACCGTCCAGTCCGACTACACTTGGTCATAAGCTAAACTGGAAAGAAGTGTAGGCCTAGTATCTTTGTTAAGTGATAGTAAGTCGAATTCATATTAACTCATTATATCACAGGAACCACACCAGAATTAGAGCATATACTGTACAATGTATTTCCAAGTGAAATAATGCACTTCTTTGCACTGTCTGAATAAAAAATGCAGCAGTTGTTTACTAAGCAGCTCCCAGTGCAGGTGGTAAATTACACAGCATGTGAAATATTGTCTTAGTGTGGAACTTTTAAAAAATTCTCAAAAGGCAGATGCAGTATTTATATTTGATAAGTTTCTTATCCACAAAGGCAGCAAAGCCTGTAATACATTGAAAATGTCTTCCAATATGAAAATCTGTAGATTAACCCTCTTTATCAAACAAATTCTGACAATCTGAAAATAGTTACAAAATTTGTAGATTACAGATAAATCTGTAGAAGTGGCAGACTGGTTAGGGAGGCAAACTGAGGTAACGGTTGCGGGTTCGTGGGAGAATCATATGATAAATAGAAAACATGCTAAATACAGCAAACAGAAGAAATTCGCCCAATTATTTCCAAATTAACATAGCAAATTCACAAACTTCCTTCCTAATATGAATTCTACAACCAGTCAGAGTCCTCACTGTACTAAGATTTTATGCCTTGTCAATCACATACATATGTAAAAAAATGTTTTAAAGATATATTAGTCTAAAGAAGTTTTGTCGCAGAGCAGCACCAGTAACATGCAAGAGGTCGACAGGTAAATAATTCTGTGCTATTATTTCTTCAACGAGAAAGGCAGTTATATATCTCTTATAGCATATAAAATATAGCCATAATTATTGTCCGCAACGGCTTAAGGGTTTTTTGCAACATCACACCATTATATCTTTTTAAAAATTGGCTAAAAAAT
>NC_136985.1:16325721-16328221 GCF_032717465.1 Coenobita brevimanus
TACGCTTTAATGTTTTGCTAAAAGCAATCTCAAAAGCTTTAAAATTTTTTGAGTTAAAAGAAGAATCATGGTTCCATAATGGAAGTCCGTAGTCTGGTAAACAATAAGATTTAAAAAGAAATACAAATGTGTCCCTGTCAACGGCTTTAAAATCCCTAAAAATACTATTAAATGAGGCATAAAAATTATTAAGTCTAAAAATAATATCGTCATTGTCTTTAAAATTAAAACAGACATTATGCCCAAGATAATTACAAACCTTTACTACCTGCAGTGTATCACCGTTCAGCTCAATGCTCTCTGTTGTCTCATCCACTTTGTTACTAAAAATAACACACTTAGATTTTGTCCTGTTAACCGCAAGCAAGTGTTCATCTATACAGGCACAAAGTTTACTATATAAAGTGTCCATTTCTGCAGGTGTCTCTGCCAGTAGTACTAAGTCATCTGCATAAGCTAATATATTGCATCTGAGTTCTCCATAGCAGCATCCAACATCAGTGTCTGTTATCTCATTAATAATGCTGTCTATATAAAAATTAAATAAGAAAGGTGACAAAACTCCTCCTTGTCTCACACCTTTCTCTATAAAACAATAATTACTAAAAGAATCTCGCCATTTAATATTAGCTTGCTGGTTTCTTAGGTAATGCAGAATCATTAGTACCACGTCAACTGGCAGAGAACACCGTAGCAACTTCTTACCTAAAATAAAGTGGTCTACCCTATCAAAAGCTTTACTTAAATCAATGAATGTGGCTAGGCCTGATCTCTTGTACCTAGAGTATCGCTTCATAATTTCTTTTAAAATAAAACAAGCATCAGTGGTTGATGAGCCAGATTTAAAACCAAACTGTCTATAATTTAAAACGAGCTTCTCGGATACGATATCTAAAATAAATAATTCAAAAATCTTTAAAAGGCATGATGACTGCATTACTGGTCGATAGTTAGATGAATCAGTTACATTCTTTTTAGTATCTTTTAATACAGGGGTGATGGTACCCTTCAGTAAATTCCCAGGGAGGTAACAATGAGCAAAGCACGTATTATAAAAACGGGCAAGATAACATAAAAAATACTCTGAGGCGTTCCTTAAAAATAGTGAATTAACCTGGTCATGACCTTGTCCAGCGTTGAGGCGGTGTATTAGCTTTCTTAGAGTTATGCTGGAGATTGTCAAACACATCTTTCTCTCGTGAGGCCAGGCTCTTCTTATCTCGTTACAAATATCCACCTCCGCATCCGCAACACTATGAGGCTGATTACGTAAGAATTTCTCATAAAAAACTTGATTTATTTCCAAGTCACCATTGTGACCATCGATAACATTTGAGAGTTTGTTAATACATTTCTTTTTCTTAACTTCACTCCAAAAGTGAATTTTATTTTTGTTATAGAATCTGTCCACAATAGACCGGCAGATTTCACTGTGTTCATTCTTTTTACATTCATTGAGGACTCGCTTAAACTCTTTTCTGGAACTTAGCATCTCTTCATGTAGAGTTGTACCTCTTAATCTGCCATGCCTTACCCAGTCAAGATATTTTATTCTGGCAACACTGTGTTTGTCCTTGACACAACGATTCCACCCTGGGATTACATTAAATTTGTTTTTCTTAATACATCGTCTCATATATTTTTGGCTAGAGATCTGGATGCTATTCGTGATGATTTCATACAGTTCATCAATCAATTTAAGATGCCCTGGGTCACGGCAACCTGTTCTACAGCAGTCATGTATGGGTAGAGAGTAATAATCATGTAGATAGGCATCAACTGACTGACTAATGTCACAAATTTCGTGATCTTTAAGTGTATCCCATTTAATAGATAACTGTGTTTTATTACTGGAGTATATGTGAGAATGAATTGCCGACAAACCTCCGGTCAAACTAACTGTGGCTTCCAGTGGTAAATGATCAGAGCCAATAATGCTTTGCCGTATGCCCATATTCTCTATCTTTATACAGTTATGCTCATTGCCCAAAACATGATCTAGCCATTTAGACACAGAGTTGCCGTAGCCTATGAACGTGTAAGAATTACTGTCAAGGTTGTCCACATCAAAGCATCGTAAGGAATTTCTGTTCATAAAATCAGAAAGATTTCTCCAAGCTCTTCCATAAAAAGGGTCAGCATTAAAATCACCAATTAAAAACACACAGTCATAATTCAAAGCATCAAGGAAATGATCCAGCCTGGAGAGTGATTCAAGATAGTTATTTCAAGTTGTAACTTCCCATACATCACTCTTCAAGTAAACATTAATAAAAACAAGTGTAAAACCAAAAATATTAACACTAAAAACCATAAAATTCTTCTCTAATATTATTTCATTAATTTTTAAATGTACATCTTTTTTCCATAGGATGGCCATACCTCCTTCTGGCCTGCCCCCCGTGCTGGTTAAGGCCTTATCGGAGAATGTGGCACCCACACCAACACAGTCATAGTCTTCATCAACAAAATCTAAAATACCAAGTTTATCGTTAGTTAT
>NC_136985.1:16333221-16340721 GCF_032717465.1 Coenobita brevimanus
CTATCTGTCTCCTTCCTTCTTTCAATTTCTCCCTCCCTCCTTCCATCTCTCTCCTTCTCCTCCCTCCCTCCCCAAAAACATCTCTCCTCCTCATCCTCCCTCCCTCTCTTCCTCCTTCTCTTCCTCCCTCCCTCTCTCCCTCCATCTCTTCTTCTTTTCTCCCTCCCTCCATCTCTCTTCCTCCCTCCCTCCCTCCCTCCTCAAAGCCATCTTGTGGGAGGGAAGTCAGGGTTTGATTTGTCAAGCGGATTAAACTGTTGTTGGGGCCTGATGTTGACCTGGGAGGGAGGGAGGGAGGGAGGGAAGGAGGAAGACAAGAGAGAAGGGGAGAGGGAGGGAGGTAGGGGGGGAGGATGATAAGAGAGAAGGGAAGAGGGAGGGAGGTAGGGGGGAGGAAGACAAGAGAGAAGGAGAGAGGAAGGGAGGGAAGGAGAGAGGTAGGGAAGAAGGAAGACAAGAGAGAAGGGCAGAGGGAGGGAGAGATGGAGGGAGGTAGGGGGGAGGAAGATAAGAGAGAAGGGGAGAGGAAGGGAGGGAGGTAGGGGGGAGGAAGATAAGAGAGAAGGGGAGAGGAAGGGAGGGAGGTAGGGGGAGAGGAAGGGAGGGAGAGAGGAAGGAAGAGAGAGGAAAGGAGGCAGAGTACAAAGGAGTAGAAGTAGAAGTAGACTATGACTACAAGATCTAATTCTGCATGCTGAAGGATAAGGAAAGGCAGGGAAGGAGGGAGACACAGAGAAGGGGGGAGGGAGCGAGTGGGGATGAGAGGGGAAGGAGAAGGTTAAAAAAGGAGGAAGGAAAAAAGGAAGGTGCTGAGTGAGAGGGAGAAATGGTGAGGAGAGACAGGAAGAAGGGGGAGGGAGGGAGGGAGGATATGAGGGAGAGAAGTGGAGAGGGAGGATATTAGGGTGAAGGAAGAAACTGGTGAACGAGTGAAGGAGGTGGAGTGAAAAAGGGAGGAACGGGAAGGAGGGAGAGAGGGAGGAGTTTGGAGAAGGGAGTGAGACAGGGAGAAGGGAGTGAAAGAGGGAGGGAGAGTGGGAGGGTGAGAGGAAAAAAGGAGGGGAGGGGGAGGGAGTATATGAGGGAAAAAGGGGAAGGGAGGCAGAAACCAGGGAGAGAAGTGGATGGAGAGAGAGAGAGAGAGAGAGAGAGGAAGGAAAGGAGGGGGGGAGGGAGGAGAGAAAACTATAAGGAGGATGGAAAGTGTGAAGGAAAGAGGAGAGGGAAGGAAGGAAAAAGGGAGGACAGAGAGGAAAATAAAGGAAGGAGGCAGGAAGGAAATAAGGAAGTAAGTTAAGGAGGGATGGAGGCAGGGAAGAGGTAGGTAGGTATGTCGGTCTGTAAGTAGGTAGGTATGTCGGTAAGTAGGTAGGTAGGTCAGGCAGGAAGACGTAGCGCCTCAGAAAATTGGGTAAGTAGGTAAAAGACAGGAAATAAGGAGGTGGGGATGGAAGAGAGAGAGAGAGAGAGAGAGACGGAAGAAAAAGTAGGAAGGGAAGGAGAAAGGGAGGAAGAGAAGGAGAGCAAAGGGACAAGGATAGGGAGAACGAGGAAGGGAGAGAGGGAGGGAGATGAATGGAGGGCGATAAAGGGGAAGATAGATGGAGGGGAAACGATGGAGGGAGGGAATATTGAGACGAATGGAGGGAGGGAGGGAGGGAAGGAGGGAGGGGGGAGTGAGTGGATGAAGAGAAGAGATAGGCTAGATAGGAGAGAGAGAGAGAGAGAGAGAGAGAGAGAGAGGCGTGGGTAGTTATAACAACCACAACTACAACTATAACTGCAACAAATACTACCGCTACAAGTGTTAAAACTACCACAACTACCACTATTACTATTATAACTACTACCATTACCACCATAACTACTACCACGACAACTACTATAGCTACCACAACTACCATTACAACTATTATCACTACCACAACCATTATGAAACTACCACCACAACTACCACAACCACCACAACGCTTAGCACTACCACCATAACCACCACCACTACCACAACTGTAGCCACTATCACAACATCCACCACCACAACTTCAACCTCAGCATCACCACTACTACCACAACTGCCACAACCACAACTACCATAATTGTCCTTACTGGTTATATATTCGACTTCAGTTTGTGTTACTGGAGAGAGAGAGAGAGAGAGAGGAAACAGAGAGGAGGGAGGAGGAGGAACATAAGAAAAGAAGAGGAGGAGGAAGAAGAAAGGAAAGCAAACGTGAGGAAAAGAGGAGGAAGAGGAAAGAGGGAGGGACGGGAGGGGGAGGGAAGAGAGGAGGAAAGGTTGTGTATAAGAGTGAAAGGAGGGAAGGAGAGAAAACAGAAGGGAAAGGAAAGGAGAGAAGAGAGAGGAGGAAAAGGTGTGAGGGAGGCTGTGATGATGATGATGATGATGATAGTGGTGGTAATGATGATGGTGATGATGATGATGATGGTGGTGATGATGATGGTGATGATGGTGGTAATGATGATGGTGATGGTGATGATGATGGTGGTAATGGTGATGATGATGGTGATGGTGATGATGGTGATGGTGATGATGATGATGGTGGTAATGGTGATGATGGTGATGATGGTGCAGTCAGTCAGTCCTACACACAACGTAATATTATAAAACAAGGTAAACAAAGTCAGGTACAAGTGGTGTCCTGGTGCGTAATATTATAAAACAACAAAAACAGACTGGAGGCAATCTTGGACACCAGGTAAGATCATCACCTGGTTTGTCTTGGACACCAGGTAAGGTTTGTCTTGGACACCAGGTAAGGTTTGTCTTGGACACCAGGTAAGATCATCACCTGGTTTGTCTTGGACACCAGGTAAGGTTTGTCTTGGACACCAGGTAAGGTTTGTCTTGGACACCAGGTAAGGTTTGTCTTGGACACCAGGTAAGGTTTGTCTTGGACACCAGGTAAGGTTTGTCTTGGATACCAGGTAAGGTTTGTCTTGGACACCAGGTAAGAGCATCACCTGGTTTGTCTTGGACACCAGGTAAGGTTTGTCTTGGACACCAGGTAAGGTTTGTCTTGGACACCAGGTAAGGTTTGTCTTGGACACCAGGTAAGGTTTGTCTTGGACACCAGGTAAGGTTTGTCTTGGACACCAGGTAAGGTTTGTCTTGGACGCCAGGTAAGGTTTGTCTTGGACACCAGGTAAGGTTTGTCTTGGACACCAGGTAAGGTTTGTCTTGGACACCAGGTAAGGTTTGTCTTGGACACCAGGTAAGGTTTGTCTTGGACACCAGGTAAGGTTTGTCTTGGACACCAGGTAAGGTTTGTCTTGGACACCAGGTAAGGTTTGTCTTGGACACCAGGTAAGGTTTGTCTTGGACACCAGGTAAGGTTTGTCTTGGACACCAGGTAAGGTTTGTCTTGGACACCAGGTAAGGTTTGTCTTGGACACCAGGTAAGATCATCACCTGGTTTGTCTTGGACACCAGGTAAGGTTTGTCTTGGACACCAGGTAAGGTTTGTCTTGGACACCAGGTAAGGTTTGTCTTGGACACAGGTAAGAGCATCACCTGGTTTGCCTTTTTTTTTTGTCCTGGTAAACAATAACAATATTTTCATCGCAACTTCTTTATCTTAAAAATCTTCAAAAAAAAATTAAAATTCCAATTATGGGAGAGGCAGGGGAACGAGGAGGGGAGGGGAGGGGTGTGCGGGGGAGAGGAGGCGGAGGTGCGAGGGTAGGTGGGTGGCGCTGGTGGGGGGTGTTGGGGGTGGTGCTCGGGTGGGGGATGGACCTGCTCAGCGGCGTGTACGCGGGCTGGCTGGAGGGGGAGGCCGAGAGGGTCTGGAGGGGACGGAGGCAGGGAACATGGGGCAACATTCCCCTGCTGGGGTAGTGGCTCGCCCCAAGCCCTCCAGGCCCCTGGGAGGTCTGTGGCCTCCAGCCTCCGCACCTCCACCTGACGCCCCTCCACGCCACACTGCACCACATCCAGTTTATTAACTGTTTGCCTGCCTACATCACCGCACCCCCGGAGGTCGACGGGTTGTCGGTGTGGGTGTGGATGTGGGTGGGGGTGTGGGTGGGGGTAGGGGTGGGGGCGCTGGCCGCCCTTTGGCGCCACCTCACCGCCCATGAGGTCATTAACCCCACCACCACTCCCTGCCGCAACAAGGTGGCTGTCCGCCCCGCTGCGACACAGACGCACCTTCCCCCTTCCTGCACGGAGGTGGTGGAGGACTCCACCCCTTCCTGTGGGAAGGAGGTGGAGGACTCCACCCCTTCCTGTGGGAAGGAGGTGGACGACTCCACCCCTTCCTGTGGGAAGGAGGTGGAGGACTCCACCCCTTCCTGTGGGAAGGAGGTGAAGGACTCCACCCCTTCCTGTGGGAAGGAGGTGAAGGCTCCTGGTCCATCCTTCAGGAGACAGGCAGCAACAGCGGGGCGTGTCCAGACGCAGGACACTGGTAAGGACAAAACCCAGGCCAGCTTGTTCGTCCCGGGGCACATGCGGGGGATGGTGATTGGGCCGGAGGTCAAAACCTGACCCACCTGAGTCAAAGCTTTGGTGTGACGATTAACATCGTTCCCGACCCAGCGGCGCCACTACAGGTGACCTGCCCTAAGAAAGATGTTTGCCTTTGCGTTGAACATCTCATAACCCAATACCACGCCCGCCGGTCACCACCCCCAGAGGCCGCCCAGCACCCGGACCAGGTCACAAAACTGGTGTTTGTCGCGGCGCGTCATCGCGGGTCGTTTGTGGGTCGTAAGGGAAAGAACTTGGCAAGGATTCGCCAGACCTTTGGTGTCGACATGACAGCCCCTCGCGACGACAAGAGGCCAATTACCGTGACTGGCACGAACGACGCTGCAGATCGGTGTATATAGTATATTGTGAACAAGTATAACGGTACCCTCACTAAGAGTTGTTCACATACCCCACCCCCTGCATCATCCCCACCACCCCCACCATCATCATCCCCACCACCCCCACCATCATCATCCCCACCACCCCCACCATCATCAATCCCACCACCCCCACCATCATCAATCCCACCACCCCCACCATCATCATCCCCACTACCCCCACCATCATCATCCCCACCACCCCCACCATCATCAATCCCACCACCCCCACCCGCATCATCCCCACCACCCCCACCCGCATCATCCCCACCACCCCCACCCGCATCATCATCCCCACTAGCCCCACCCGCATCATCATCCCCACTAGCCCCACCCGCATCATCATCCCCACCACCCCCACCCTCATCATCATCCCCACCATCACCACCCGCATCATCACCCCCACCATCACCACCGCCCACAACATCACCTGGGCCGGTAGGGCACCTGCCTGGCCCGCCAGAGGCCGGGGCGGGCCAAGTGTGGTGTGGAATGGTTAAACTTAATGACAATGAAAGGAATTGGTTTATTGGTCCGCACGAGTCCAACTTACGGCTGTTTAGTCGGCGACTCGGGGTCACCGTGTTGACTACTCCCGACCCTGATGACCCCGTAACTGTGCTGGGGACTCGTGCTGCAGTGAAGGAGGCCATGGATAGTATCCTGAAGGAATATGACGGGGAATTGGTTGATTTGGACGTGACCCAGCCCCTCCCCCGGCTCCTTAGGTGAGCACCAGGCCGCTCACAAACACTCCACAGCCATCTTCTTTTTCTTTCATCTTGTTCTTTAAAAAACTAATGTGTTATGATGAACTTTGTTTTTATGCTACTACAACTAGATGATTTTACCTTCCCTGAGAGAGAGAGACAGAGAGAGATTAAACCCTCATGTCTTGTGACCCGCTCTGGTTTTTACTCTTCTTACCACATGATTTTATTTACCAGAGAGAGAAGGAGAGAAAAAAATGCTCCAGTCTCACTAACACGCTTTATTTTTGGAACGTGAGAAAACAACACCCACACCCACACACACCCACACCCACCCACACACCCACACACCCACACACACACACACACACACACACACACACACACACACACACACACACACACACACACACACACACACACACACACACCCACCCACACACCCACCCACACACACACACACACACACACACACACACACACACACACACACACACACACACACACACACACACACACACACCCACACACACACACACACACACCCACACACCCACACACACACACACACACACACACACACACACACACACACACACACACACACCCACACCCACACCCACACACCCACACACACACACACACACACACACACCCACACACACACACACCCACACCCACACACACACACACCCACACACACACCTGTTCACTTCCATCCTATACCGTAATTGCTTGCGGTGTCAGGTATAGCTTTCCTGGTGTTATCGGTATTTATTGTTTTTGATATATATATTATATATTTTATCGGTACTAATAATTTTGTTGAATATTGTAAACACACCACTCAATTTTCCTCTCTTCTGTTTTCCATTCCTTTTAATCTCCCTCCCTTTCTCTCCCTTCCTCCCTCCCTCCCTTCCTCCCTTTGTTATGGTAAAGTACCCCCCTGCACCCATTTCCAACCCTGATATAGTACAAGCCAAGATTTAGAACAGGGACAGTAAATACAGGTTGTGATGTGGACGTGGTGGGGGTGAGGGGGGGAGTGTGTGTGAGTGTGTGTGGAGGTTTTGTGAGTGTATTCGGAGAGGGGTTTTGTGTGTGTGTGTGTGTGTGTGGAGAGGGGTTGTGTGAGGAAGTTTTGCGTGTGTGTGTGTGTGAAGGTTGTGTGAGTGTTTGGAGTGGGGTTGTGTGTGGGGGGGGAAGGGGTTTTGTGTGTGTGTGTGTGTGTGTGGAGAGGGGTTGTGTGGGGAAGTTTTGCGTGTGTGTGTGGGGGGGTTTGTGTGTGTGTGTGTGTGTGTGAAGGTTGTGTGAGTGTTTGGAGTGGGGTTGTGTGTGGGGGGGGGAAGGGGTTTTGTGTGTGTGTGTGTGTGTGTCTGTGTTGAACGTGAGTAGTGTTGTTCTGTGTTTGGTTTATCGATGATTGTAGTAGTGGTTCTTGCTGTTGTGGTAGTTGTTGTAGTTGACATGTAGATTTGTAGGTGAAGATCTACCCACCTTCAGCAGATTGACACCTGTTGTAGCTTAGAGAGAGAGAGAGAGAGAAAGAAAGAAGAAACATGCATCGTTGACCTCTTTCCTTCAGCTGGTCTCACTTTCTTTATTTTACTTCTCTCTCTCTCTCTCTCTCTCTCTCTCTCTCCTCTCTCTCTCCCTGATTTTTCCCTCCCTCCAGTTTCCTCAGCCTTTCCCTCCATCTAGCTTCTCCCTTCCCTCCTCCCTTCCTACCAGTCACTCATGTCCTCCCTTTCTTCCTCTCGCCTCCCTTTTTTCTTCCTATTTTCCCCTCCCTCATTCCACTTTCGTTTCCTCCTATTTCTGTGTCTTCCCTCCCTTTTTTTTCCTCCCTATCTATTTTCCCATCTCTTTCTCCCTTCCATTTTCCTCCCTTCTCCCTTCCCCCTTCACTTCCCTT
>NC_136985.1:16348924-16391424 GCF_032717465.1 Coenobita brevimanus
TTTATCTCTACATCTATCGATCTATCTGCATCTATCTACCTACCTATCTATCTATCTACCTGCGTTAAAATCTCGAGATCCATACAGCCCATGACCCTTATTCTCATCGGTTAAGAAAGCGCCCTAACACCTCTTCCTAATCGATTTATTTTGCTTATAACACCTAGCTATCCTGTGTGTTAATTAAATCATTCTAACATCACCATACTCTTCTTATGTAGAAAATTAGGCTACTCAACCTTACCCAAAAATAAATCGCTGAGGAAGAGGTGCCAAGGAGCCTCTTAAAGCAAAAACCACCACCACAACAAATCCAGCTTTTTATAACCCTTTCATCAGTAGGGCCACTCGAGCTAAATAAAGTCGTCCGGAAGCAACAAGAATAAATCGCAAGTCATCATACTATAAGGGTTAAAGGTACCGGACTACGACAACCTAGCCACGGGTCCCTACGCCTCACCATCACCCCATACACTGATGTTTATAATTTAGGCTATCGCAGTCAGGGAATTTGTGTGTATATTCGTGGGTGACAGTCATGTACGAGTATATACACATAAGGCATTGATCTGTGTGTGTGTGTGTGTGTGTGTGTGTGTGTGTGTGTGTGTGTGTGTGTGTGTGTGTGTGTGTGTGTGTGTGTGTGTGTGTGTGTGTGTGTGTGCGTAAGTTGGCGTGTGAGTATAGCAATATGTGTGTACGTATATCAGTGTGTGTGTGTGTATTTCGGTGTGGCTCTACTACTATATGTCTGTGTGTATCAATGTGTTTATATTATCCGCGTGTATACTCGTATAGATAAAAACTTCTGTGTATATTTACCGTGTGTGTGTGTGTGTGTGTGTGTGTGTGTCAATACGTGTGCGTGCATTTGTATACGAATCAATGTATGTATGGGCGTATGAGTATCAGTATATATGTGTACGCACCCGTTTGTATCAGTATTTATGTGTATGTGCCCATGTGTACCTGTGTGTGTGTGTGTGTGTGTGTGTGTGTGTGTGTGTGTGTGTGTGTAACAAAGGGTGAATGGTGTGGTCATTTCTGCGACTGACACCCTATTTCCTCCCCCTTGATTGGAGGGAGGGAGGGAGGGAGGGAAAAAGGGAGGGGGGAGGGAGGGAGGGAAGCATGAGAGAGAGAGAGAGAGAGAGAGAGAGAGAAAAAGGGAGGGGGGAGGGAGGGAAGCCTGAGAGAGAGGGAAAAAGGGAGGGGGGAGGGAGGGAAGCATGAGAGAGGGAAAAAGGGAGGGGGGAGGGAGGGAAGCATGAGAGAGAGAGATAGAGAGAGAGATAGAGAGAGAGACTCGTCTGGATGGATGGCTAGCAGCTGCAAGGAAAAAGAAAGGGAGGAAAGGAGGAAAGTGGGGAAGGGATGGAGGAAGGAGGGAGAGGAAAGGTAGGGAAAAGGAAGAGGGAGAGAGGCAAATGGGGAGGGAAGTGGGAGTGAGGCAGGGAGGAAAAGGCAGAGGGAGGGAGGAGGCAGGGAGAAAAGGCAGTGGGAGGGAGGAGGCAGGGAGAAAAGGCAGAGGGAGGGAGGAGGGAGGCCTCTAAGGGGAATAAATGAACGAATATGGAAGGATGGTTAGAAGCAGGGAGGGGAAAAAAGGTGAGGAAGGTAGGGAAAGGGAGGGGGAGGGAGGGACAAAGGAAAGGGAGGAGAGGAAAAGGTAGAAGGATGGAAGGAGGGAGAGAAAGAAAAATGGTCTCAGAATGGATGGGTGGGTGGTATGAGAGAGAGAGAGAGAGAGAGAGAGAGAGAGAGAGAGAGAGAGAGAGAGAGACGGGGGGGGGACTTGAGAGGAAGCAAATGTCATAATGGATGAATAGACAGATAAATAGATAGATAGATGGATGGAAGAAAGTGTAAGGGAAGGGAGAGAAGCGGGGAGGGAGGGAGGGAGCCTGGGAAGGAAGGAGAAAATGTATTTCTATGGGTAACTGGATAGGGAGGGAGGGAGGGAGGGGAGAGGGAGGGAAGGAGGGAGGGAGGGGAGAGGGAGGGAAGGAGGGAAAATATTGAGGAAGAAGGGAAAAATGAAAAGGATATAAAACTATGGAGGGGTGAAGGGAGAGGGAGAAGGAGGGAGGAAAGGTGGGAGAGGGAGGGAGGGAGAGTGGGAGAGGGAGGGAGGGAACGAGGGAGAAGGAGGGAGGGAAAGAGGGAGAAGGAGGGAGGGAAAGAGGGAGAGGGAAGGAGGAAAAAAGTGAAAAGGAAAGAATGGATATGTCGATGGAAAGAATAAGAGAGTATAAAAAGGGAGGGAGGGAGGGAGGGAGGGAGGGAGGGAGAGAGAGAGAGAGAGAGAGAGAGAGAGAGAGAGAGAGAGAGTCCTCCACATCTCTCCCTTTCTCTCTCCATTCCATCTCACCCTCCCTCTTTCTCCCCTTCTCCCTCCTTCCTTCCTCCCTCCCTCCCTCCCTTTTCACTTGTCTGTGTGCCACTATACTAGTCCGTCTGGGCTCACTACTAAGGGAGGGAGGGAGGGAGGGAGGAGGGAGGGAAGGGAGGGAGAGAAAGGAAAAAAGGCTGAGGTGAGAGAAGGAAAGGGAGAGGAGGGAGGGAGGGTAGGGAGAGGGAAAGTAGAGGAGGGAGAAGAGGAAAAAAGGCTGGGGAGAGAGAGGGAAGGAGGGAGAATGGTAGAGGGGAGGGATGGAGGGAAGGAGAGGGAATGGGGGAAATGGAAGGAGGGAAAGACAAAAGGAAGGAAAAAAATGTTGAGCTGAGAGAGGGGGGGAAGGAAAAATGTTAGAAGCGAGGAAAGGAGGGAGGGAGGGAGAGGAGACGGAGAGAGAAGGAAGGAGGAAATGGGAAGGAGAAGGACAAAGAGGGAAGGAGGAAATGGGAAGGTGAGGGAAAGAGAGGAGTGTAAGATGAAGGGTATGACAAGACTATAAAAGAATGGAGGGAGGAAGCAGGGGGAAAGGGGGGAGGAAGAAAGAAGAGGAAGGAGAGGAAAAGAAAGAAAGGAATATTAAGTGGGAGAAAGGGAAAACGGAAGGAAGGAAAGAAGGGAAAGGATGAATAGGTACGAAGGACAGATGGAAGGAAAATCGGAAGGAAGGAAGGAGAACGAAAGAAGAGGATGAGGAAGGGAGAAGGGGAAAGAATGGCTGAGAAAGTGGGAGAGATGGAAGGCGACAGGGAAGGGGGGGAGAAGAAGGAAGAGACACAGAGATGAAGAGAAGGGAGAGGAGGAGGAGGAGGAGGAAACGAAGGTATAGAGGAAGTCGTAGGAAAGATGGAGGAAGGGTGGGACGGAGGGAGGGAAAGAGGGAGGTGAATATAAGTAGTCATGAAGAAGAGGAACAAGACGGAGGGAGGAAAGGAGGAAGGAGGGAGAGAAGGAAATGGAGGAGGAAGATGCGAAGGAAAGTATATAGAGAGAATCATACGAAGGAAGGAAGGAAGGAGGAAGGGAGGAAAACAGAGAATTATGAACGAGTCAGAAAGGGAAGTAGAAGACAGAAGCATAAGGAATAATAAGGATGGAGGAATGAAGGAAGGAAGGATGAAGGAAGAACGGGGGGATGAAAGATACAGGTATTGAGGGAGTTATAGGAAGAGGGGAGGGGAGGGGAGGCGAGGGGTGGGGAGGTAAAAGCGATAAGGTAGCAAGGAAATGGAAGAGGAATTGAAAGGGGGAGGCTGGGGAGGGGGGTAGGGAGGGAAGGAGGAGGAGGATGGAGGGGGAGGAGGGAGGGACTGGGAACGATAAAAGGTATGTTATATAGAAAAACACTAAAATCATGGAGAGAGAGAGAGAGAGAGAGAGAGAGAGAGAGAGAGAGAGAATAAAGGGAATGAAGGGAGGGAGAAAGTTACACTGATTTTTCCCTCGCGAATTGACTGAGTGAGGGAGAAAGGGAGAAAGAGAAAGAGAGGAGGAGGGGAGAGTGTGAGAGATGGAGGGCGAGGATGGAAAGGTTAAACAGTGAGCTACGCGGATACACAGCTCACACAGACCTAATAGATCCAACGAGGCCTTACGAATTACACCTTCTGTCTGTCTGTCTGTCTCTCTAATATCGACCAGTTTGCACCAGTTACATATAGGCGTAAAGGTGAGAGCAAAACCCATGAGACGCTTGGCCATAGTGCTCCATAACTTAGGCCTTTGAGTCTGTAGCGGGTTTTTCATCCTTTAACCTAGGAAACAAGGCCACTGCACCATCTAGGTTACCACAGTTACCTCCCTAAGTGTTACCCTAGTTACTCATTTATACCTACTCATTTTTGTTGTTATGAAATGTGCAGAATAAATCGCTAAGGATTAATTGTTACGTAATGTGCAGAATAAATCGCTAAGGATTAATTGTTACGTAATGTGCAGAATAAATCGCTACGAATTGTTACGCAATGTGCAGAATACATCGCTACGAATTAATTGTTACGTAATGTGCAGAATAAATCGCAAAGGATTAATTGTTACGTAATGTGCAGAATAAATCGCTACGAATTGTTACGAAATGTGCAGAATACATCGCTACGAATTAATTGTTACGAAATGTGCAGAATAAATCGCAAAGTATTAATTGTGACAAAATGTTCATAATAAATCGCTAAGGGTTAATTGTTACGAAATGTGCAGAATAAATCGCTTAGGATTAATTTTTGCGAAATGTACAGAATAAATCGTTAAGGATTAAATGTCACGAAATATGCAGAATAAATCGCAAAGGATCAATTGTTACGAAATGAGCAAAATAAATCGCAAATGTAAAAGAGAGTGCAGTTCAGTTCGAAATTCCGTTCCTGCATATATAACTTTGCAATATTTTCTATGCCACACTGCAACATCCGCTGGCACAAAGAGTACTGCATAAAACTGTATATGGCTAAGCACCGGTGACCTGTGGTGGTGGTGGTGGTAGTGGTGGTGGTGGTGGTGGTGGTGGTGGTGATGATGTTCTTGATGGTGATGACAATTATGATTTATTAATGATGATAATGATGATGATGATGATGATGTTCTTTATAGTGATGATGAGGATGATTTGTTAATAATGGTGATGATGATGATGATGATGATTTGTTAATGGTGATGATATTGCTCATGTTGATGATGATGATGATGATAGTGATGATGATGCACCGGTCCTTCGGTTCTTTCTCTTACTGTCATCACACGTAGGCCAAATAAATCCTACTTATTCTACAGGGCAAAAAAAAAAGCTTCAATAATTAGCTAATCAAACATAAAAAAGTCTAATGGAATAAAGGAAAAAAAAAGAGAGAGAGAGTGGGATGTATAGATAAAAATAGATAAAGAAAAACAGGTTAGAAGCTGAGAGAGAGAGAGAGAGAGAGAGAGAGAGAGAGAGAGAGAGAGAGAGAGAGAGAGAGAGAGCCAGGAACTCATTACATAAACCATAACTTGAACCTCTTAAAACATTTCCTGCCTGCATACAGATGAATCCTTTAGTCCTCCCTCCCTCCCTCTCTCTCTCTCTCTCTCTCTCTCCCTCCCTCTCTCTCTCTCTCTCTCCCTCTCTCCACATACATAACACAGGTCTTGACTTTCTATATACAAACTTCTATATCTCAAATATTATTCTCTCTTACTCTCTCTCTCTCTCTCTCTCCCTCCACATACTGTACATACACAGGTCTTGACTTTTCTATATTTAACTATTTCTATATCTGTCTCAAATATTATTCTCTCTCTCTCTCTTTCTCTCTCTCTCTCTCTCTCTCATTCTCTCTCTCCGCCCCTCTCTTTAGCATCTCATTAACTCTCCCTCTCCATGACTCTCCTTTCATCTCACTTTTGTCAATAAATTTGGTGCATAGATGGAAGGAGAGAGAGAGAGAGAGAGAGAGAGAGAGAGAGAGAGGAGGGGAAGGATAGTGGGAAAGGGAAGGCAGGAGGAAGAGGAAAAGAGAATGGAGGTAAAGAAAAGGGGAGATAGGACGGAAAACGGAACAGAAGGAAGGAAGGAAGGGAAGGAAGACAGAAGGAAGGATGGGAAAGAACAGAAGGACGGATGGAAGGAGGATAGAAGGAGGGAAGGGAAGCAGGAGAGGAGTAAGGATGGGAAGGAAAGAAGGAAGGGAAAGAGGAAAGAAGGAAGGAAGGAAGAGAAGGAGGAAAGAAGGAAGGAAGGAAGCAAACAGGAAGAGGAGAGGACAGAAGCAGAGAGGCGAACTGAGGAGAAAATGGGAAGGATGGAAAACAGAAAATGGCTTACAGAGGAAGAGGGCTGAAGAGAGCAAGGTGAGGGAGGACTAATGAGGAAATACAAGAAAAGTGGCAAGGAAGGTAGGAAGGAGGGAAGGAAGGAAAAAAGGGCTACAAAAACCACATATATTACAGCCCACACTTCTTCAGTATTTCAACACCTTTATGCTTTACTCTGGCCTCTAAATAAATAAACTAAAACGGAACTCAGTAGAGCGCATACCTCCGCCAAGACTCAACATGCAGTTCCTTTTAATTCAATCAAGTCTAATCCAATATGGAAAAACACTACCCCCTTATAAAAGCACATTTAAATCCGCTAGATCCGCAATTTTATATAGATCCGCGCCAAACTGTGCACATTCGTAGATACCAACATCTGAAATATGTCTAATTTTTTTTCATCAAGATCCATGCAATATTCACTGAAAAATTTACAAAAATGTCGAAAAACGCCATATCTAACAATGTTCAAGAAAGTGAAAAAAAAAAAAAAAATCCTGGATCCGAACCTCTATACGGATCCGCACCAAGATTTAATGGAGTCTATTCTGGGCCAAGGTCCATTCTTCTACCAAGTTTCGTGCAAATCCGTCCAGTAGTTTTTGTGTAATCTTGCTCACAAACCAACCAACCAACAAACAAACGGCCAGGGGTGAAAACATAACCTCCATGGCAGAGGTAATAAATAAAAAAGGCTGTTCTGGAGAAACTATAGGTAAAATTAAAACAACTCGTATGTTCTTTAATCCCTTTATGTCAATGGAGTTCCCCCCCCCTTCTCTCTCTCTTTCTCACCTATCTTATGCTTCCTCATTCATCTCCATGCTCCTTTCCTTCTGTCTTCTCTCTGTCTCTTATTTATTCTTATTGCGAGTCTCCCTCTTGCCTTTTCTCTCTTTACGGCATCTCGTTTCTCTTTACGTCTCTCTCTCTCTCTCTCTCTCTCTCTCTCTCTCTCTCTCTAAGTACACCAGTCCTAGGGAAAGAGTTTAGGCAAATAAAAAGTTACGCAGCACCAAGAATAACTACAAAAATAAAGACGTTTGTACAAGATGTTAAGATATCCTGAACAGTAACTTCCTTCTTATTACCTCCTTCAGGTGTTTCTTTAATTAATTACGTATTCTCAAGCAGATAAGAGTTGTTTTTGATAATATTGTTTCCCGGATGGTCGGAGGGTTTGGTGGGTGTGGGAGAGCCGAATGCTAGCCTTGGCTCTTACCCAAAGTCTCGTCGGTTAAGCTGCCCAACACATTTTCCTAAGCGATTTATCTTCTTTTTAGTTAAGAATACAGCTAAATAAACCATCGCTGTGAATAATTAACCCCTTCAATACGAGAGGTTTGCCCGAAGCTCAGGAAGACTGTCGTTAGCTACAGTGAGAGAGAGAGAGAGAGAGAGAGAGAGAGAGAGAGAGAGAGAAAGAGAGAGATGGGGGAGGAGGCTTGACAATAAAAACATGCACATAAAGTACATACATACACACAAACACACACACACACACACACACACACACACACACACACACACACTAACTAGACAGCGACAGGAAGGCAGACAGGCAGATAAGACAGGAAGAAAGGAAAGGAGGGAGTAAGGGAAGGACAGAAAACGAGTAGGTTTAATATAGAAGGAGACGAGGAGGAGGAGGAGGAGGAGGAGGAGAGGAAGATGGCTAGGAAGAGGAAAAAGAAGAAAGGATAAGGAAATTGAAGAGAAATGAAAGGAGGATGAGGAGCTGAGCAATACGTGGAAGAAGCAGGAGGAGGAAGAGGAGGAAAGAAGAAAAGAAGAAGAAGAAGGAAGAAGAAGAAGAAGTAGGAAGAAGATGAAAAAGAAGACGAAGAGAATGAAAGAAAGAAGTAGGAAGAAGACAGAGAAGAAGAGGTGGAAGACGATAGAATAATGTGGAAGAGAGGAACGGGGAATGAAGAGGCGAGAAAGAGGGATGGGAGAGGAACGGACAGATAGAGAGAGAAAGAAGGAAAGACAGACAGACAGACAGACAGCCAATAGACGAGAGAGGAAGGAGGGAGGCAGGGAAGAGGAAGGCGACAGGAAGAGGGAGAAGATGGATGAAGAAGGGAATGAGGGACATGGTGATAGATAAATTGATAGATAAAAAGATACACACGCAGGCACGAGATACTGGATAGATAGATAGATAGACAGAGACAGAAAGACATATCTATAGACTGATATGTAGCTCCCTAACACCTCTTCCTTACCTATTTATTCTTGGATACGGCTGGTTAATATAGTGTACGTTATTTATGCGGAGAATGGTGATATCAGAATTATTCAAGCAACACAGAAGACGACGAAAAGGTGTAATACATAAAATAAATCGCTTAGGAATAGGTGTTGGGGAGCTTCCATTCCCGACGAGAATAGAGCTCAAAGTAACAGACAGACGCAGATAAACAATGAATACAAAGACAAAATACACACCTTGAGACGCATAGAGGAAATAATAAAACAGAGACAAACATACAAACAGACACTTCAAAACACAAACACAAACACAGACAGATAAAGCAAACAGCAAGATACTCAGACAAGAGGGAGGAAAGAGAGAGGAAGGAAGTCGAGAGGAGGAAGGAAGTCGAGAGGAGGAAGGAAGTCGAGAGGAGGAAGGAAGTCGAGAGGAGGAAGGAAGTCGAGAGGAGGAAGGAAGTCGAGAGGAGGAAGGAAAGCGAAAATACAGAGACATGAAGAACGGAAGTGAGAAGGAGAGGAGGAAGCGGTGAAGCAGGGGGAAGAGGGGAGGAAGGGAAGAAGGGGAGGAAACGAGGGGGGGAACGGCGAAGGGGAGACATGCAGCAAGGGAGGGAAGGAGGGAGGGAAGGGAGATAAAAAAAAAAGTTGGGGAAGTGTGAAGGAAGGAAGGAAGGAGAGGAGGAGAGGAAGGAGAAGGAAGGAGGGGTAAAGGAAGGTGTGTGTGTGTGTGTGCGTGTGTGTGTGAGAGAGAGAGAGAGAGGGGGGGGGAATGATTAAAATGAAAGCCAAGGAAGACAAGAAGTTAGAGAAAATTCCAATGACGAAGAACAACAAGAAAAAGAAAGACAGAAAATATGAAAGACGAGTGAAAGGAGAGAGAGAGAAAAAAAAGAGAGAGAGAGAGAGAGAGAGAAAAATGAGCTACCTTTAAGAGGAGGAGACAGGGGGGGTTAAGCCACAAGTTAAAGTGAGGGAGCCAAAAATGGTGTGCAAGTGAGTGAGCGAGTGGGCAAATGAGGGTGGAAATGAGAGAGAGAGAGAGAGAGAGAGAGAGAATGTAGGCTATGTACGTGTGTGTGTGTGTGTGTGTGTGTGTGTGTGTGAGCGACAGTGCGCGTGCGTGTGTGCGTGAGAGCAGGAAAGAAGCTGGCTCTCTCTCTGATTATAAGTGAGAAAAAGTGAGTGAGCGACAGATTACATTCAGACTTGCCCTCGTATCCTCATCGGTTAAGGAAGCTGCCTAACACCTTTTCCTGAGCGATTTATTTGCTTATTACACCTTCCTGACCTATTTTGTTATATATAAATCTTCCAATATCACCATCCTCTGCATTAAAACAACGTACAAAAGGATAATAACCAGCCATACCCACAAAAAGGCTCCCTAAACACCTTTTCCTGAGCGATTTATTTTGCTTATTACACCTTCCTATTTTGTTCTATATAAATCCTTCCAATATCACCATCCTCTGCATAAATAAACGTACAAAAGAGATTCACCAGCCGTACTCGCAAAATAAATCGCTAAGGAAGAGGTGTTAGGGGAGACTCATTACCCAAGAATACACACCTTGCACCTGGCGATTTTTCTCACCTGAGGGCAATCCTACCAAACGCTTAGCCTCTTCAGTACGATTACTTAAAGCCACAAGGAAACCAATGTGTAAAATCAATAAGTACATTTAAGTAAGTGAGTCAACGAAATGAATAAATAAATAAATAAATAAAGGGAAAAGTGAATAAAGAAATAAGTGAATAAACGAAATAAGTGAATAAAGAAATGTGAATAAAGAAATAGCTGAATAAAGAAATAACTGAATAAAGAAATAACTGAATAAAGAAATAAGTGAATAAAGAAATAAGTGAATAAACGAAATAAGTGAATAAAGAAATAAGTGAATAAAGGAAATAAGTGAATAAAGGAAATAAGTGAATAAAGAAATAAGTGAATAAAGAAATAAGTGAATAAAGAAATAAGTGAATAAAGAAATAAGTGAATAAAGAAATAAGTGAATAAAGAAATAAGTGAATAAAGAAATAAGTGAATAAAGGAGATAAGTGAATAAAGGAGTTAAGTGAATAAAGGATATAAGTGAATAAAGAGATAAGTGAATAAAGAGATAAGTGAATAAAGAGATAAGTGAATAAAGGATATAAGTGAATAAAGGATATAAGTGAATAAAGAGATAAGTGAATAAAGAGATAAGTGAATAAAGGATATAAGTGAATAAAGGAAATGTCAATAAAGAAAAAAACCTAAGTAATTAAATCAGGTAAATATATACGCAATTAAGTAAACAAGAAAATTTACCTAAGTTAACCTAGAGTCATTTCAGCGTCAAATTATCTGCGTAAGAACCATTACGAAACATTGCGTACGATCAAAATTTACCGTAAGTGAAATAATAACTACGAAATTCACCGGATAATCAAAGAAGTACCGTAAATATAAACATACATAACCAATAAATAAATTAATAATGAAGTCTAAGTTATTCATTGAAGGATGTATAGACCCCTTCACTACGAGGAGCCAAATTAATAATCGTGGCTATTGACAATTATATTAGAAAGAGGTCATCGTCCTGAAAGGGCTTAATGAGACTCGCTGAATGGAAAATGGGTGGAAATGAATTGGTGTGTGTGTGTGTGTGTGTGTGTGTGTGTGTGTGTGTGTGTGTGTGTGTGTGAGAGAGAGAGAGAGAGAGAGAGAGGATGATTCAGCTTTCCACACATTCGCTGACTCCTAACCTTTCGATAGATAGATAGACTGAGATAGATTCCAACCTTTGCTTTCCTCCATCTTTCTCTTCCACCCTCCCCCTCTCCCTGTCTCAATCTATATATATGAGATAAATATAAAGATACACATATAGATATAGATAGATAGAGATAGGCATAGATAAAGATCCAAACCTTTTAGGCCTATTTGTTACCCCCCCTCTCTCTCTCTCCCTCTCTCTCTCTCTCTCGTGTGTGTGTGTGTGTGTGTGTGTGTGTGTGTGTGTGTGTGTGTGTGTGTGTGTGTGTGTGTGTGTGTAAGCCTGGATAAAACACGCATAAAAACAAAGCACAAAGAAGGGACGATAAAGCATTAAACGATAAAGACAAATTATCAACAAAAAACAAAAGCAGAATAAAAAAAACAAAGACAATAACACAAAGCACAACAAAACGACAACAAAAACACACACAAAGCAAATGAAAAAAAATCAAGACAAAAACAAACAAAGATAAAAACTACTAGAAAAACACAGCAATAAAAACAGACTATATCGGAAACCATCACCTTACGGGAGAGAGAGAGAGGGAGAGAGGGAGAGAGAGAGAGAGAGAGAGAGAGAGAGAGAGATCGGTCGTCTATATTTATTCATCAAAGCCTTTATTCCCCCATTAAAACGTACGGACCCGGGGCTAGGCTGAAGTCCTGATTTTTTAAAAGAACCTGTCACTCGCCCTTACAGCAAAATAACAATAATAATAATAACGAAATAATGATGACAATAATAATAACGGTAGTAAAAATAATGTTAATAGCGATGATAATAATAATAATAATAATAATAATAATAATAAAGTACCATACAGTAAAACCACACCGTAAGATAAACACACACACACACACACACACACACACACACACACAGTAATGCAACGGCCTACATGATTCAAGCTGAGAGAGAGAGAATTGGTAAATAGATGTTTGTTTGTTTACGTGTCAAGGTTGGTTACTTTGATCAAGGTAACCGCTTTAAATAATTACTTAGATTACTGTCAGAGAGTTTAATAATTTCTTAATATAAAGTATCAATAAATGAGTTACTATTTATTATACACAGGGCACCTCACCTCAAGAACAGGGTAAGAAAGACAAAAATCAAGAGTGAGCCAGACAGAAGAGAGGAGGAGGAAGATAAATAAATAATAAAGACCAAACACACACACACACACACACACACACACACACACACACACACACACACAGGTATTTTTCCAGGTTCCGACTGAAGAAAATTGACAAGAGACGAAACATAATGAAAATTCCTATCTCTACTAGTGCGTTTTTTCAGAAGGTTCGATCTTTCCCGTATGTATTCGCTCACACTTTAGGCAGATACTCGTCAATGTTTTTATTTATTCATTTGTTTATTCACCTGTTTATTTTTTGGAAGATAAGACTACGAAGGAAAAACTAAAATCAAAAACTAATGCCATATACCAGCTTAAAAATTACCAAGATTCACATAATCCTTAAACAAACCTTAAGAATCACACGAAGATTAAGAGGCCTAATTAGACGAGGTAATTACTAAGATGGTCTGATTCAGTAATTAGATTGACTAGGCTATTAATATTACCCTAATTTATACTTCGTCTCAATGACTCTTATCTAGAAATGTTACTTAAATTGACCTTGATCTGAGTAACTGTATAATTAGACTGGTTACTTAAGTGATCATTAAGTGGGTATAATTATGTCTTGTTTGCTTTCTTATTTATCTACATTGTTTTGATTCTCTCTCTCTCTCTCTCTCTCTCTCTCTCATTTCTGTTCCCTATCCTCCCTACCTCATTTTCCTTAATCCCTACCTCCCTTTCCTCCCCTCATTAATTCACCTGTTGTTTCCTCCCTTGATGATCCGCAGCAAATCTCTCTCTCTCTCTCTCTCTCTCTCTCTCTCTCTCTCTCTCTCTCTCTCTCGCTTATTCACCTTCTACCTACTTACCTGCCTACCTATGTGTCTTTCTTTAATCTTACTCTAACTTTCAATCTCATCTACTTATCCCTTTCTCTCATTTTTCCTTTCCTTCACTGTCTTCGTTTCCTCTCTCTCTCTCTCTCTCATTCCTCCCTTCCCTTCTCGCATTTCACTCCTCCCTTCTCTCATACCCGTCCTCCTCCTTCCTTCCCCTTCTCTCCTCTTCCTTCTTTCCGCCCTCTCCCTCTTCTCATTTCCTTCCTCCCTCTCTCTTCCTTCTTCCTCCCCTCCGTCGTATGTTAATTTAGTACTTAATATTCCTCTGACCTCTTCCTTCACCTCTCCTCGCCCTTCTTCCTCTCCTCCTCCGTCTTCCCCTCTTCCTCCTCCTCTTGCTTCCTATCTTCCTTTCTTTCTCCTTTTCTTCTCTCCCATCCCTCTACTTCCTGTCCTCCTTTTTTTCCTCCCTTTCCTCTCTCCTTTATAAATGAGGGAGCATCTCTTGAGTGGCCCTGTCCGTCTAACCCCTCCCTAATGTTTTCTGGACGCGGTGTTCACTCCCGTAGACTTAGCCCCCCATTTTAAAGCCCCGATGATCTCGCATTGGGGGAAGGCGGTGACTGAATCGGTAGAGAGTTGGCCTACATTCCTAACAGACCCAGGTTCGAATCCAGGCTGGGGCGGGGAACAGTTTAAGGATTTGAATTTCATTAAAACAGGCTTGACTGATCTACCGTACCAGAAGACCCAGCGTCGTCAAAAAAAAAAAATAAAAAAAACTCGCTAATACCAATACGCCAGTCCCGCATGAGGCAGCCCTAGCATGTATTCAGTAAGGACGGTGGGTGTTTGCGCCGAAGTGGTGACATGTGGAGGTGTATGGCTATGGAATGTTGGACTACTGGACCTTGAGAACGGACTATGAAGCCTATATACCCAGAGTCGGATACACACACACACACACACACACACACACACAAACACACACACAAAACTAGCGCTCTAGCTCTTGTTTCTCCTTGCCCTTCTCTTTCCTGTCCTCTCGTCTCTCCCATTCCTACCTACTTCCTCTTCTCATCTTTTTTATTTTCTTTCATCACCTCCTTCTCTTCTTTTCCTTCGTGTTTTCCTCCTTGTTTCCTATCTTTCATTTCTTATTCCTCTCCTAGCATTTCTCTGCACCTTCTTCCGCTCTCACTCGATTCCGTACCAAATTCCTCCCTTTTTCCTCTCCTTCCTCCTCTTCCTCTCTCCTTTCCTTCTTCCTCCCATCATCGTCTCCATTCCCTCCTCTTCTTTCCTCCCCTCATCAAACTTTCACTCATTCTTCTTTTTTCTTACTTTTTCCCTACCTCGACTGACTTTCAAATTCTCTCTTTCCTCTCGTCTCGCCTCCTCTTCCCTCCCTCTTCCACTCTTTTCTTCCTCCAATATCTTTCCACCTTCCTCCATATATTCTTCCCCCTTCCCTTCTTCCTTTTCTTCCCAATTTCTCTTCTTTTTCCTCCTCCTCTCCTCTCGCTTCCCTTACTCTCACCTCTTCTCATCTTAACCTCCCTCTCTCTCTCTTCCTTCTCTTCTTCCTCGAACATCTTCCTCCGACTCTTCTCTTTCAATCTTACCTCCCTCCCTCCTTCCTATTTCCTCCCCTCCCTCCTTCCTTTGTTCGTCGCTCTCTTCCCTCCTTCCCTTGCCTTTTCTCCTTCGTAAGCATTCCTTTGTACTCTCCTTCGCTTCTTCCACCCTTTCTCTTTCCTCTCCCTCCCTCCCACTTATCTCAATCTTCTATATCCTCAAACACACACACACACACACACACACACACACACACACACACAAAACCTAACTCATGATGTTTCACTCCCCCTTTCAATTCCCTCTCTCTCTCTCTCTCTCTCTCTCCCTTAAAAACCTTTAACCCTCATCGAAAGTAGACAAACAGAGGTTCAAAAACTTCGCTTTCCTCTCAGCGATTGCCTTTAATGAGAGAGAGAGAGAGAGAGAGAGAGAGAGAGAGAGAGAGAGAGAGAGAGAAATAGCACCAATAAAAGAATAGGTCCAAAAATTTAGGTACCAGTGAAGCCCAACACGAAAATAATAACAAATAAAAATAATGCAATAATAATAATAAAACAACTACAACAACAATAATAATAATAATAATAATAATAATAATACCCCTATAACAGATTTAACAAAGAATTCAACATTAGCAAGACCAAATGATTTCCAGACCAGAAATTCGGCCGGGAATCGAAACCAGGTTATCGTGAACATCAGGTATACGATTTACCGCATAGCCTCACACCTTTTCTTAATCCCTGACAAGGTTCGACTTATTCTTACTGTTTTATTTTACGTCTTAAACCGTCTTACACCCTCAGTCGTGCTTACGCATATATTCCTACTTACACTCTCTATCCTACTTACAGCCTGTCCTACCTACACCTGTATTTCCTACTTACAGTCTGTCCTACTTACACCTATATTTCCTACTTACAGCCTGTCCTGCTCACTCAGTCCTACTTACAGCCTGCCTTACGCCGTCCCACTTACAACCTCAGTTCTACTTACACCCAGTCCTATCGGCAATATTCCCTACTTACAGCCTGGTCTATTCACATACTATCTTTGTCTCATACTTACAGCCTAGGCTCTACTTACTTCCGGTCCCACTTACACTTCTTCTTACTAGGGTACCTGACGTGGAGGATACTGTTTATGTTCTGCCAGTACCTACTCGTTCTACTTACAGCATGTTCTACCTACAGCCTCAGTCCTACTTACAAAGCCTGTTCTACTTAAAGTGTATCCCTACCTTACTATTACATCCTCAGTCCTACTTACACCATCAGTCTTATAGACATCCTGTTCTACTAACTCCCTTAATTCTACTAACACCCAATCCTACTTACACCCTCAATCCTACCTACAGCCTGCCCTGTTTACACCCAATCTTACTTACACCCTCAATCCTACCTACATCCTGCCCTGTTTACACCCAATCCTACCTACACCCTCAATACTACCTGCCCACTGTCCTGTTTACACCCAATCCTACTTACACCCTCAATCCTACCTACACTCTGCCCTGTTTACACCAGGGTTGGGAAAAAAAAAAAAAAAAAAAAACTTTTTTTGGAAAAGCCCAACCCACCTGGTTTTTTCGTTTTTTATTTTTTCACAAAATACCCATAAACCCAGCCAAGTGTTTTTTTTTTCAAAGTTTACCTTAAATTTAAATAAAATAATGTTTCCGCTTTACATAAATATGAACATCCCAATAAAATCTTATTTTTCACAGTTATTTGAATGAGGGAAATGAACACAATCATGTTTTGACCTGTATGGCTGTTATCCTTGGCCTGCCTGCTACACAGCAAAACAAGCTTCAACACTGAGAGGCTTGACAGCACTGCACAACTCATGAGCTGGCAAAGATCGGTCCACACTACACAGTAGTAAGAGAAGGAGTCATTTGCCATGCTACTGTACACTCCTTTCTTTGGTAATTATATACTTGCATTTCTCAATCTTCTAAATAATTATTATTGAAAATTCAGTTGCATAAGTGATTTCACACATTATCTTAACAGTAACAGTAACCAAGTATGTAAGCCTATAAAATACAGTACATCTACTTTAAACAGAAAGCAATGTTTATATTTCTTTAGAATTATTGATATTTGGTAATGATAAGACACAACATATAAGTTAACTCCAGTAATGATTACTGTTATATAACAAATTCACCCCACTCCTTAACTAACAACCATATCTATCAAAAACAATTTTACTCTTAATTTTAAAACTTTCAAACTAAGAGACAGGTAGTGGTGGCCGTAAAGAGTGTATTCACCACATAACACGTGGATGTATAAAAACTGAATCTGCTGAGAAGGAAAGCAATGTAACAATATTAAGATGATGAACACTTTGACCTGATTTTTTGAAACTGCAGTAAGGAATATTGTTATTATTTTTCTGGAAACATTATCATTTCATGTTGGTAAGTCATTCAGAAGTGAAGTGTCGTTTTTATCATTAAGGCACAGAACTGCATTCTCATTATAAAAAAAACAAAAACAAAAAAACAGTTCTTTTGTTATATTGGTTGGGCAAAATGACAAGAACCATAATTTACTGTGACACAAAAATATTATAATTTCAAAGGAAAAGGATACTGGTTATTAAAGCTTTTAGAAACACAAAAATTATGAATAGTTTTGGAAAAAATCATCGAACAACATTCATATTTGCAAAGAGCATGTTTTACTTAAGTTGGTGATGAGATATGTAATAAGCCTTTTTTATTATTATTATTATTACTAAGATTATGCTTCCAAGATATTAGATTATAAATATCTGGCGATGTTGTTTTTTTTTAATCAGTGAAACAGAATATGATTAAGTAGCTATTATTTACTTTTGATATTCTGTGCAAAAATATAATCATTTAACCAAATAAAACTGAATTTGTTATTAAATACATTATTTCTTTAAAAAAAACAGTAAAGTGGGTAAAATAGCGGTTTTTATCAATGGGTTTTACTGAAAAAACCCGGGTGGGGAAAACCGGGTTACCCACTTTGGTGCCAACCCTGGTTTACACCCAATCCTACTTACACCCTCAATCCTACCTACACCCTGCCCTGTTTACACCCAATCCTACTTACACCCTGTGATAATGACAAACCATCCAACTTACACAGTGTCACGCATACACCTTCAGTCCTACTTACGCATACCACACCAATCCTTTCAATCCTACTTACACTGCATCCTACTTACGCGTGCCTGCTGAGCTCCTACTTACGGCAACACTAACTTACCTGTAAAAAGAACGAGGACAAGTTAGAATTAGAGTCAGCCCCGATAAGTAGTTAATGGAGAGTTGCAATCTCTCTCTCTCTCTCTCTCTCTCTCTCTCTCTCTCTCTCTCTCTCTAACATTCCACTTCTCCTTCTTCCTCTCATGTCTCTTCCACCTCTTCTTTTTCGTTTATTTCTCCTTTTATCATTTGCTTTCTCTAATCACTTCCTGTATTTTACAAGTACTGGTTAATTCTTGCTACCTCCAGACGATTTTATAAGGATTAAGAGAACAACCAAGTACTGAAGGGTTTATAAAGGCTAAATCTATCCTATCCACCCTTAAGTCCCTCCTATGCTGAATAAAATCATCTGGAGACAGGAACAATGAACTGAAAAAAAAAAGTCACTATACTGTATGGATTAAAAACTTATTACTATGCTTAGCCACACATTATCCTTCCCCCCTCTAAGCACCTAATGATGGAAGGATAATAATGAAAATGAAAAAGAATCATCAGTAAGCAATATCAGTACAAACATTAGGCATTTTATTCTGTTCTGCCAGTTTTGAGTGTTACATGTCTCTCATTCCTTCCTGTATTGTTCCCAGTATTATTTTCTTCCGTTTCTAGCCTTCAATATTTTTCTAGGTCAGCATTTTTTCACCCCGTCCCCTCTTCTCCCTATCAAGGTAAACCCCAAGAGACCAGGGCTTGAGGAAGGAGGGGAAACTGGGGTAAAAACGCGCTGAGAACAAAGAAAAAACATTACCTGAATCAATCCAATACAAAAAAAACCTAACCAAACATCGACCTAAATAGGGACAATTCTTAGGATCCCGTTTCTCACTCATGATTACATTGCATCTACTCTTTTACAACGTCTTCCTAGTTATGTGCCAAATTATTCTGAAGTTAATTTGGAACGAAGAAACAGCATTTAAAAATTTCTGCACTTTACTGTAATAAAATATCAGAAACTAGTATCGTTACACATTTTAAAATTTTGAACCACTGAAGTCTTCTAATTTGGCAAAAAAAAAAAAAAATCTAAATAAATGACACTTTTAAATAGTTAAAACTTGACAAAAACTGTCCAAGTAGTCGGAAATATTGTATTAAAAAAAAAAAAAAAAATCCTTTGCAACACATGGGTTTGAGAGGATCCATAAGCCGAAAGAATTTCCTGGTAAATTATGGTGAAGACGTCACTATTTGAACAGACTTACACAATCATACATGTTAAATCCTCTTGAGAAGCATATCTTTATCAGGTTTAAGTGTCTATAAGAAAAATAAGTTTCTCAGGATGTCAGTATGTGCTACTATATTTACACTTCTCATGATGTCAGTATGTGCAACTATATTTCCTATAATGTCATGATTTGTTCAAAAATTTACAACTACTCAGCCAATTTTAGACCACTTTTAGTTATTCAAATGACATTTTCATCACAACATTACACCCAATCAGAAGATTTTCATCAGTTCAAAAATTAATTTATCTCCACAGCTAGTAGCTAAACGCTTTTGACTTTCCTAGGTTTCATTTTTCTTTTTTGCATGAAACCAATTAACAATTCAACAAGTACCTGAGTTCTTTGCCTCTATTAACTGTGCACTCTAACAAAACAGATTAAATGAATGAGACCGGGTGTATTTTTAATCAAAAGAGAAACAAGTTCAAAGAAATGCCTCTTAACACTCTCAGGCTCTTACATTTCACTTTCAGCTAAGTAAAACAATCTGGCTTTGACTGGAAATGAATACAGTAAATTCCTGATTATCCCTCAACAATGCAGCCAAAACCATGTTAGATAATGTATTTTCTGGGACAATTCATTAACAACCCCAGCCTATGTACAGGGTACAAAACACCTACAAAAACTCTATACTGTACTGTAATGTACAATGATTGGAACAAGAAAACAACCCCAAATAGTTTTCCTGACAAACAATACAGTACTGCACAGTATAATATGCTGCTACTGTATACTGTATTCAAGATCTGTTGATTATTCCTGTGTGATTTGTGGTGTAGTATTAGTTAATTCTATAAAAAATAAATAATGCATTGATTCAGCCACATTTTTTCACAGCCAGATAATGCTGTTTCTCAGTTAATGTGGCATCCGATGATCAGGAACTTAACGTACGGGTGGGTCCGGATATACGAGCATCCACTATACAAAAAAACGATGATACAAGAATGGGCAACTAGATTCAAATTCAGTGATGCAAGGAGGATCAGTTAACCTGACTGTATTTTCCCCATAAGTTTTGTATGCCATTATACGATTCTGCGATTTATTTTTTCCAATCCAGTACATGAGTATCCGTTATACAAGCAGTACTCCATTAACACATCCCACTTGTATAATGGGGCCAGTCTGTACTCAACTTGTTCCGAACATGAGTGTTACTGGTGACAGTACTATATTAACATTCCAGCCCCCATGACTAACTCAGCTGAATAATATCACTTGGAATTACCTGGAAGGAGTACTGACATTGTTCTGACCATAAAAGTGTTAATGTTAGAGGCAAATTACACCAATGTTTGGATCATATTATAGTTTTCATGGTCAGGTTTGGGTTGCAGGTACTCCCTCCACATGGACACCTTACTGTACATTTTATTCAGATGACATTAGATGATTTTACTGAGCTCAAGTGTAACAAAGGGCACCAAAACTGTTAAAAAACATAATGATTAATGTTCTACCAGAGAATAAAGATGTTTGTACTTTACATCAGCTTACAATAAAAATTTTTATTCATCTCATAAATAAAGGCAAAGAGATCATCTGAAAATCTGTAGTGATAATGAATATCTCCACAGGTGTGTTCACACTTGAAGGAAAACATATTGCTGTACTATGCGGATGGGCTTGGCTACTAAAAGGTCTGACATTCCAACCGGATTTGGCCCATACAGAGTTTAAATCCATAAGGTGGGTGGGGTTTACTGCTCAAATATATAATGCCATTCTGAGACAGGCAACTGGTGATTCTTGCTATTATTGCTGGAACTGAGTGGCCAAGCCATGGGCCCCATGCTCCTGATGGCAGAATAAACGGTACAGTATACCACAACAATCATGAAAAACATTGTACCATAATCAGTTCTGTATCTACAAATTCTGTATCTATATATCCAAAAATAGTGACCGACAATTTTCATAGTCAAAAATGCCAAAATTTTCCAGCAAAACTTAAAAACCACTCAGTTTCAAAATCAAAGTGTCTACCATTACATGCATCGTTGTTATACTTTGGCTATTCTCTTTCCTAATGTATATTCCACAAACAAACAATTGATGATGGTATGCAAACTAAAGAAGGACAGTAATATTAAATAAGTTTCCACAGAAATAAGTAATCACCTCAAAGCTTTACCTGGAACAATCAATACACTGCTGTGATTATAATATTTTCTGACAAAATACTTCTCTTGTGAATTCTGAAACCTTTCACTGTTGATGTAATTAAAATGTTTGCGGATAAATTGGCTTTTCCTGAGAACTCCAAACCAAGACATAACCCAGAACCAAAATACTGTAAACCAAAATACAGTAACGCATAGATTTGAACATTGTCATCTATTCAGTACCGTACTGCGTAATTTTGTCTTCCTAAAATACAGTAGACAGGGAGCTAATTTAACATATTAACTGCACAAGCAAGAACTGGACTGTCCTATACGCTCGCCGCAAAAAATATCAGTGCACACTAAGCATTAAATATTACACTAATCGAAGAATACCAAGAAGTGCAGTTCTGTCCCTGCACATGTTGACAGACCAGGTGACAGCTCTTTGCCATATCAGTTTCCACCTGTATGAAACACAGGAAACTGTTGTATATATTATAAAGTACTGGTATACAGGCATTATTGAATTGCGATTCCACTCGGATCAAATCATTCCGGATGGCAATGGACCCACAGCGTACCGATACTTTCTGGAGCCAGAGTACATAATTTATTTTCAGATATACAGAAAATTACAACTACGCAGCTAAATTTCTTACTGATGGGAAAATAGGCGATCATGAACACTTTCCATCATACAAAAGTTAAAACAAGATTAATTTGCTTGCTGAAATGGGCTAAAGAAAACTGCAAACATGGCATGATAATTTGAAATCAATGAAACTGTGAATTTTCAGGCCAGGGTACAGCTAATCTACAAGCATATTCAAAGAAATGCCAAGAAACTGTGAACTTTCTGGCTACAGTGCAACTAATCAACATGTATATTCAAAAAAATGCCAAGAACTGATAATTTGAACTAAAACTTTTAAGACTTTGTGTGTGGGGCTGACTATATGCTACCACACACTGAAAGCATAACCTGATTCTTATCATCTCTCTTATCCTGAGGAAGAACGACTAAGAAATTATATAAACTGTACATAGAAAGCAGAACCTTCAGAAAAATTATATGCAGAACATAAGTGCAGGTTATCTTTGGATATTTGCAATTTTAAGATTTAAAATCAAATTTAACTATGTTGCATAAAAAAACAATACACAAATGCTGGTTAAAACTAATCACCCTTTCATTATTTACAATAAAACAATCTTCCTTTGAATACAATATATGGAAGCTAGGCAAAACAGGGAGAGAGAGAGAGAGAGGGACCATATCTGCCCTTCCACTTTCATCTCCAGTAAAACACAAATATTGCCAGAATAACAGCTCTCAGTCATTTCCTTAGCACTGCCTATATGGAAAGCTCTAGCAAATAATCCATAGGGCGCATTCGGAATAGTACAGAGGCAGTAAATTGGGGAGGAGGAGTTGGGAAGGGGAGAGAACTGCTAAACAACTTCTATCCAGATGACGAGATGCAAGGGAGGGGGATGGAGGGGAGGTATGGGTTATTGAAAGATGTCACTCTTCCTCTTAGTCTTGCTACCACGTGACGAGTAATATTTGGCTTTGGAGGGACCTTTCATGGCACACTAGCAACCCTTTCCATCCTGAGATATGTGAAACACGAAAATTAAGCTCACGTGAAATGTGGACGTCATACATCAATACTATACCTATACAATAAATTCAGGGATTTGAAACTTGCTCTACAAAACTTCAATACATAAAAACTGCTCTAAGAACCTTTAAGTTAAAATCATATGAAAATAGGAAGGATAAACAGCAGACGCCATGGGATTTAAATTCAACAAGGCATTTAAACTCCACAACAGAACAGCTCTACCAACCTTATTTCCTGTGCTGCAGTTGCATCGTTACCACCGCCACTCGTCCATGTCCGTCCTAGCGTCGTGAAATCCTTTAATATCACGTAAATAGCACACAATATCACAAACTTTCAACACAACACTCAAATTCGACCAACTTTTGACCGGCTCTGAGGGACAAGCATCGTGGGGGGGGGAGGGAGACAGCGTTGCCAAAGTCCACATTCACGCACATTGCTACACTAGCCCTAAAGAATCGCTCGCTAGTTAAGTCGCTAAGCACATCGCAAAAAAATCTAAAGAAATACTCTTACAAAGTTTTATCATTTATAGAATATAGCAAATGCATAAACTGTATCTAAAACATCCTTAGAATTTTTACCGCTATACGCTGAAAAGCTGCTAAACAGAAATAAACATCTCGAGGATGCTGAAAAGCGCTAACTTGGCAACTTCGGAGGGAGATTAGGAGAGAAAGAACTAGCTAATCAGAGTAATGCTTTCATCTGGGATCCCGGGAGGGCCAATCAAAATCCATGTTACATGTTGCCTAGGCATATTACGTCAATACAACGTTTGGGCAGCTTCTTTTTCTATCATGAAAGCCGTATGACGAGTTAAAATAGTTTCGACCATTTTCACAAGGTTTTTGTTAGCCAGTATCTTTTATTTTTATGTTGAAATGTAATAGCGCCGTAAAACTCAGCTCTTGCAGCGCTCAAAATAATGGAATGCATTGATAATTGAATGCACATGGTTCCGTTGTTCATCCTGGAATTTAAAAAGAGTAAAAAACTACACGCTCCAATTACTTTTCCTAAAACTATTTACACTGGCATCACAGATGCGTATGTAATCGAAATAAGTGTCGCTTCTCGTGAGTTTTAGTATATTTAATGCGATTTATTCCTTACGTACGAAATATACCGAGAAATTTGCCGCGTCACTTCAAAAATATATTACGTGAGTTTACTTCAGTCTGTGGTTCAAATTTCCCGTTTTCTGTACCTCAAACGCATTTAAATATTCAATTCACTTGCGTTCCTACACAATTTGGACAATACTGGTTGAATAATGTAGAAAATACCCAAATACAATCATGCAAAATACAATATGATATACATTTATTTGTACACGCTTGCAGAGCCTGCATATATATTCATTTATTCACATATAGATGAAAATTCTACCACCTTAACAACCAGAATTACCAAACCATCTACTGCAGCTACTACCACTACCACAACTACTATAACTGCCACAACTACCACCACTACATAACCACCTATACAATAACCAGCACAACTACCACCACCACTCCAACTACCACAACCATCCACACAACTACCGTATCACAAGCATCCACACAAATACAACCACCACTACCACAATTACCACCACAACCACAATCACTATTCCAACTACCACAACTACTAAAACTACCACCATCACACCACTACCACAACCACCATTCCAACTACCACCAAAACTACCACCATTTCCAGCACACTGACCACTTCCTGAGCAATAACTATGATTTGCCTACCACAACTACCACCATTACCACAACTACCACAATCTAAGGTGGTAGTTTGAATGACGTGTAGCAAACATTAGTAAAGATGTATTATTAATCTTTATCTTTTTATTTCTTCCTTCTTTTCCTTCATTTTTTTTTATTTATCACTCGAGCTGTGGAACAAAAGAAGAAGGCATATGGTGAATGGTTGGCGAGTAGAGGTAGGGGAGAAGATGAGAGAGAGAAGAGAGAGGTATATGTGAGCAGGAGAAGGGAGGTTAAGAGACTGGTGAAGGAGAGTAAGAAGAAAGTGGATGAAGAGTTTGGGAGGAATCTGAGTGTGAAATGGATGGAGAGTAAGAAATTGTTTTGGAAGGAGGTAAAGAAAGTAAGGCAGTGTGAAAGGGGAAATAGTAGGGGAGTGAAAAATAGGAATAATAGATTGTTGGTGGAGAAGAGAGAGAAATTGAGGAGATGGAAGGAGCACTTTGAGGATTTGTTGAATGTAGAGAGTGAGAGCAGTGTGAGTATAAGTGGTTGGGGAATGGCTGGGAGAAGAAGAGATGAGAGGAGGGAGGAAGAGATCAGTAGGTCGGAAGTAGTGGAAGCGATGAAGAAGATTAAGCTGGGAAAGGCCCCAGGAATTGATGGAGTGTGTGGTGAAATGCTTAGGTATGGGGGTGAGATTGTTGTGGAGTGGATATGGAAGTTGTGTAGATTGGCTTGGGAAGAGGGAAGGGTTCCAGAGGACTGGAAATCAGGTATAATTGTTCCTCTGTACAAAGGAAAAGGGGAGAGAGAAGTATGTGGTAACCATAGGGGTATTTGCCTTCTTAGTGTGACTGGTAAAATATATGGTAGAATACTCATTGATAGGGTTAGGCATATGACAGAGGAGCTAGTTGGAGAAGAACAAGGGGGATTTAGGAAGGGAAAAGGGTGTGTAGATCAGATATTTGTTCTAAGATGTTTAGTGGAGAAGTATCTAGAGAAGGGAAGGAAAGTGTACGCTGCCTTCATGGACTTGGAGAAAGCTTATGACAGAATAGATAGGAAAGGTATGTGGAAGGTATTAAGAATATATGGAGTGGAGGGGAAATTGTTGAGTGCTGTGAAGAGTATGTACGAGGGAGCTAGGGCTACGGTGCGAGTGGATGGTGAGCTGAGTGAGTTCTTTGATCTCAATGTGGGACTGAAACAGGGGTGCGTAATGTCTCCATGGCTGTTTAATATATATATGGATGGGGTCGTAAAGGAGGTACAAGGTAGGGCAGTGGATGTGGGGGTGGCCCTAATGAATGAGGGTGAGTTTTGGAAGCTTCCGGTGTTGCTATTTGCTGATGATACAGTATTGTTGAGTGAAGATGAATGGGAGTTGCAAGGTTTGGTGAATGAATTTGGGACAGTGTGTAGGAGGAGGAAGCTGAAAGTTAATGTAAACAAAAGTAAAGTTATGGTGTTTGAGAGGAATGAAGTCACAGAGTGTGCAGTGAGGTTGGATGGTGAGGATATGGAGAATGTGAGTGCATTCAAGTACTTGGGTAGTGTGATGAGTAAGGATGGAACTTTGGGGGATGAAGTACGTGAAAGGGTACAGCAGGGAAGGAAGGTTGTTGGCACACTGAAAGCAGTGATGAGAAATAGGGAGGTGAGTATGGAAGTTAAGAAGTCACTGCATGATGGTATTGTGATCCCTACCCTGACGTATGGAAGCGAGGCGTGGACCTTGCAAGAGGGGAACAAGTCAAGAGTGAGAGCAGTGGAAATGAGTTACTTGAGAGGAGCATGTGGAGTGACATGGAGGGACAGGTTGACGAATGAAGAAGTGAAGGAACGTTGTGGGGTAGATGTGGATGTGGTTGAAAAGATTAGGAGAAATACACTGAGGTGGTTTGGACATGTGGAGAGGATGGAGAATGAAAGACTGACTAAGAGGGTGTATGTAGGTGAGGTGGAGGGAGGGAGAGGGAGGGGTAGACCGAGGATGAGGTGGAGGGATGGAGTTGAGAGGTATATGAGGGAGGGGGGGGTGAGTTGGGGGGAGGGGAGTCAAATGGTGGGTGACAGAGTGACTTGGAGGCGTTTTGTCTGCGGCCACCCTTTGCGGGATTAGGGCGTCGGGCTATAGATAGATAGATAGATCCTTCCTTCTCTCCGTCCTTCTTTCTTCTCTCTCTCTCTCTCTCTCTCTCTCTCCATTTCACTGTTACGTTACCTTCCTTCCTTCACTTATTCCTTTGTGCTACTTCCTTCTTTCTAACAATTTCCTTCCTTTTTCCTTTCTTCCTTCTTTCCCTCCTTCCTTCCTTCCTTCCTTCCTTCCGTTTTCTTTTATCTTTCATTTCTTTCTTTGTCTCTCCTTCCTTTTTTTTTTTCTTTCCTTCTCTTTCCTTCTTCCTCTTTTCCTCCTTCCCTCCCTCCCTCCTTTCATCTTGTTTTTTTCCTTTCCTTTTTTCTCCTCTCCTTTCCTTCCTTTTTTCCCTCCATTTCCTTTTATGCTTATCTCTTTTCCTTCCTCCCTTCCTTCTTGCCCTTATATTTTCCTTCTTCATTTCCTTCTCTTCCCATTTCACTTTCCTCCCTTCCTTCACTTCTTTATTTTCCTTCTTTCCTTCTCTTTCTCTCTTTTTTCCCTTCCTACATTCTTTCTTCCCTCCCTTTTCCTTCCATCCTTCCTATAGTCTTTTCCTCCTTCCTTCCTTCGCTTCTCTTACTCTCCTTCTCCCTTTCCTCATTTCAGTTTTAACTAATTAATATTCTCTCTCTCTCTCTCTCTCTCTCTCTCTCTCTCTCTCTCTCTCCTGTGTAATAACCTGCATTAATTAGGTGTGTAGGCTAGTAGTTGAGGTTGTGGTAGTTGTGGTAGGTGTGGTGGTGGTGGTAGTAGCCGTGGTTGTTGTGGTAGTGGTAGTGGTGGTAGCTGTGGTTGTTGTGGTAGTGGTAGGTGTGGAAGTGGTGGTGGTTGTGGCAGGTGTGGTAGAAGTAAGAGATCCAGTGATGGCAGTCTGGGTAACGGTTGATGTGGTAGTGGTGGTGGTAAAGGTAAGTGTGGAGGTGGTGGTGGTAGTTGTGGTTGTGGTTATGGGAAGCTGTGGTAGTGGCTGTGGTTGTAATGGTCAAGGAGTTGTGTAGGGGTTGGGATAATGGTAGTGTTTGTGGTAGTTGTGGTAGTATTAGTGGTGGGGAGCGTGGTAGTAGAGGGAGGGTTAAAAATGTCTTGAGAGAGAGAGAGAGAGAGAGAGAGAGAGAGAGAGAGAGAGAGAGAGCATCTGGTACATCAATCAAAACATTCCCATCCACTTAATCCAGTCTAAACACCTTGCCCACCATCCACTCACCCGATGTATTACTCCTCAAGTGACTCTACACTTAGTGACAGGTGGAGACATATAGACAGACAGACAGACAGACAGATAGAAAGACAGACAAGTAGAAAGACAGAGACATAGACCGTGATAGATAGACAGATCGACAGAGACAGACAGACAGATAGACAAAGACCGAGAGAGACAGACAGATACAGATATAGATAGACAGACAGACAGACAGACAGACGGAGATATAGAAAGATAGACAGACAGACAGACAGACAGATAATTAAGTGGGTGTAATCAGAGGTCAGAGATAAATTAATATCGTTTTTAGGACTCAAGGCGGAACTAAAATGACCTAATTAGCCAGACTTTTAATGACTATGAGATAATGACCCAACACTAACAACCTACACCCCTCATTACCTGTCTATCTATCTATTAATGCCAATTTGTATCTATCTGCCTAATATTTACCTGTACACCGATCTATCTATCTATGTATATATCTATCTATCCATCTGTCTATCTATGTATATCTGTATCTGTCTCTCTGTATGTATGTAATTACCACCGCCAAGGAAGTTATGTTTTTGCCAGCGTTGGTTTGTCTGTCTGTTAGCAGGATTACTCAAAAAGTTATGAATGGATCTTGCTGATATTTTTTGGAGGGGTAGGGTATGGGCCAAGGAACAATCCATTATATTTTTATGGTGATCCGAGCCATCATCAGGATCCAGGAATTATTTGTTTATTTGTCCACACGATACCTCCAAAAGTTCTCAATGAATTTCAATAAAACTTTGTGGAAAGGTTGGCCATGGGTCAAGGAAGAATTGATTAAATTTGGGGGCGGATCCGGATCTTGCAAAGGCACTGGGGGAGGTATGCGCTCTCTGATTGCTTTCTACTTACGTTTGATTGTCAGTAACATAACCTATCTCCTTCGACCCACCTATTTATTTATGTACTATTTATTTGTCTTTAGTTGCCTTTCAGTTTAATTATATCTATCTGTCTATCTACCTATGTATTGCCAGACTCTCTCTCTCTCTCTCTCTCTCTCTCTCTCTCTCTCTCTCTCTCTCTCTCTCTCTCTCAGGCTTTGAATATTAGTCTTACTCTAACATACTGTACTTAATTTACACATACATACACAGTACACACACACACACACACACATACATACACATACATAAACATACATACAACCTTTTCCTTTATTCTTCTACTTCCTTCTTTTTTCCTCCTCCTCCTCCTCCTCCTCCTCCTCCTCCTTCTTCTTCTTCTTCTCCTCTTCCTCCTCCGTCATCGCCAACATAAAAACTCGCTAATTTATTCATAGGCTAAAGTTCACCGCGAAAATTTGGGATATCAAAATTGACAGGGAAGGATGGAGGTATATGGAGGGAGAGAGGGAGGGAGGGAGGAATGGAAAGAAAGAAGGGAGGTAAAAGCGAGGAGGGAGAGAAGAAGGAAGAAGAGATAGAGGGAGGAAGGAAGGAGGGAAGGAGAGTAGGGGGAAGGAAAGAAAAAAGAAGGAAAGGAAGGATGGAGGTATATAGAGGGAAGAAGGGAGGGATACATGGAGAGAAGGAAGGGAAGTAAGAGCGAGGAGCGAGAGAAGAAGGAAGATGAGGGAAAGGAGAGAGGAAGCGTGAGAGGGAAAGTAGGAGAGAGGGAGGAAATGAGAGGAAGATGAGGGAAAGGAGAGAGGAAGCGTGAGAGGGAAAGTAGGAGGGAGGGAGGAAATGAGAGAAGGAGGGATGAAGAGACGGAAGGAAGGAAATTGGAAAAGAGGAAGGAAGGAAGGAAGGAACGAGGGAAAACTACTTCATTTTCTTCATTTCCTCCTCCTCTTCTTCCTTCTCCTCTTTATTCCCTCCTCCTGTTCCTTCTTTTCTTCCTCCATTCCTTTCTTTTCTCCTTCCCCTCCTTCTTTCCTCCGCTTCCTTCCTTCCTCCCTCTCTCCTTCCCTCACTCCTACCCATCCCTTCTCCCTGTTTCATCTTCCTTCCTTCCTCCCTCCTTTTTCTTATTCCGTCATTCCATCCATCCTATCTTCCTTCCTTCCCTCCTTCCTTGTTTCCCTCTTCCTTCCTTTACTTCCCATTCTCTCCCTCCTTCTCTTTCTCCTTCGTTATATGTTTATTCCTTCATATTTCGTTCTTTCCTCCTCTCTTCTCTCCTTCCTTCCTTCACTTTTCCTTCCCCCTCTCCTACATCGTCTCTCTCCCTGCTCTCTCTCTCTTTCTCTCCATGTTGGTCTCAATCTCTGCCCTTCTTCCTTCTCTCTCTCTCCCTCTCTCTCTCTCTCTCTCTCTCTCCTTCAATAGGTATCAATCCATCAAAGCAATATTGTAAGACCATTGTTCTCTCTCTCTCTCTCTCTCTCTCTACCTTCTATCTTTATCCTTTGCTCACTTTTCCTCATTTCTAACCTGCAACTCTCTTACTTATTCTCGCATTTTAGAACTCTCTCTCTCTCTCTCTCTCTCTCTCTCTCTCACACACACACACACACACGGCTTATCTTTACCATCTGTTTCCTCTTTCATTGTTTCCACCCCGTCTCTCTCTCTCTCTCTCTCTCTCTCTCTCTCTCTCTCTCTCTCTCACTTCTGGTCAGTAACTTTCCTTTTTTCTCTCAAATCCCCAGTTAAAGTTTACGCCATTGTTCTAAAAGTAAGCTCGGGCAGTGAGAGAGAGAGAGAGAGAGAGAGAGAGAGAGAGAGAGAGAGAGAGAGAGAGAGAGAGAATGAAAGGCAACTTGGTAGGTAAGTAGGTAGGTAGGCAGGTAGTTAGGTAGGTAGGTAGGTAGGTAGGTAAGTAGGCAGGTAGGTAGGTAGGTAGACCGATATCCATAGACACTGATAGATACATAGATAGATAGACGGACAGATAGATACACAGATAAAGGCAGACAGATAGATAGACCGATAGATAGGCTGACAGGTGGATAGACAGACAGACGAAATAAGGAAGGCAGGCAGAAAACTAGGTAGGTAGGTAGGTAGGTAGGTTGGTTGGGTGGTAGGTGGGTAGGTAGGTAGGAAAGTAGGTAGGGAAAGAAGCTATCATAATGTGTGTGTGTGTGTGTGTGTGTGTGTGTGTGTGTGTGAGAGAGAGAGAGAGAGAGAGAGAGAGAGAGAGAAATACAGGAATTTGTTTCAGTTTGCGGAGGGTAGGAGGGAGAGAAGAGAAAGAAAAAAGAAAAAGACAAAGAGAGAGAGAAAAAGGGAGAGAGGTTGAGAGTGGGAGATTGAGGAAAAATCGAGTTTGGAGAGAGAGAGAGAGAGAGAGAGAGAGAGAGAGAGAGAGAGAGAGCTAAAAACCCATAAAAATACACCAATACGCCAAAAGCTAGCACTGAGCGAAACATTCTGACACAAATCGAAGCATTTTGAAACGGCCCGTTATTCCCCGCTTAATCCCGCACTCCCGGTGAACGAAAACCACTGCAACACAAGGGCGTCATGACCGTCGCTGCGCCACTGCCAATCTGACTAACTATACCGGACATTATCGCTCAAAGGCGCGTTATTTGCCAGTGTTTTTCGTTCAGGCATAGCGGTGTTCCCAGAAGTCTTCGTTCACTTATACTCCCGATGCCTCTAATTATCCAGTTTTATTTTTATTGTTAGGGATTTATTTGTTATTTTCTCTTGTTATTTATTTACTAATTAATTCTAGTTTTATTATCCTTTTATTTTTTCGTTTATTTTGGTATATTTGTTTACCTTATTCTCTTCCATTTAAATTATTCTTTAAATACCGTATTATTATTGTTGTTGTTATTATTATTATTATTATTATTATTACAACTACTATTATTACCAGTAGTAGTAGTAGCAGCAACAACAGTATCATTATAGTTATTATTATTATTATCAGTAGTAGTAGTAATAGTAGTAGTAGCAGTAGTAGTTAGTAGTAGTAGTAGTCGTGCACTTTTCATAGTTTTATATATATTCAGACTCTATATTGGTCAATCTTAAATTATTTCCCTTTGTTTTCCTCTGGCTATTTACACCCACTCGTACGGACACAGAGACAGACAGACAGACAGACAGACACAGATAGATACAGACAGACAGGCAGACATACAGATAGATGCTGATGGATTGATACATATAAACATACGGATATACAGACACAGACCGATCGACTACGATAGATGGACAGATACATATATACATATATACAAACATACACATACATATATACAAACACATAAACACACACATACATAAAAGATACAATATGCAAACATAAACATACATATATACAAACATACATAAACACACACACACATAATACATACATATTTACAAACATACACATACATATATACAAACATACATACACACATCCATAATACATACATATATACATACACATACATATACGTACATTCATACATACATAAACACACATACGTACACATAACCAGACACACACAGATAGATAGATGGTAGATATCCTGGCATTCTCTCTCTCTCTCTCATATTCCCATCCTACCAGACGATTTTATTCAGTTTAGGGGAAAATAAATCAAACAGTGATATGCCTTAAGGAGAGAGGCCTTCACGCGGTGGCACTGATTTAGCAAAGGGGGGATGAACTGCCCGGTGATACAAACGTCTGTCCTTTACCGACTTATCCACTGACAGGAGTACGGTGGACTGCAGGGGAGGAGGAACTTAGCCTGCAGTCCACAGAGTTCACATGAGCCTGGGGTTGCTACTACTACTACTACTTCTACTACTACTACCACCACCACCATCACTACTACTACTATTACCACTTACTTCACCACCACCACCAATACAACTACTACTACTACCACTATTACTCTACCTCTACTACCATTATCACCACCACCATCACTACTACTACTACTACCACCACCACCACCAATACAACTACTACTACTACTATTACTCTACCTCTACTACCATTATCACCACCACCATCACTACTACTACTACCACCACCACCACTACTACTACCACTACCACCACCACCACCACCACTACTACTACTACTTCCACCACTATTACTACAACCACCACCACCACCACCATTACTACCACTACCACTACTACTACTACTACTACTATCTTCATTTAAGTAATACCCTTGCTGATTCCAGACGATTTTATTCAACTGAGTGATAGAGATTTTGTAATAATTCTTGTCTACTTATCTATCTATCTATTTATTTATTTATCAATCTATCTATCTATCTACCTTTCACCTGCTCCCTCCCATTTTTTCTTTCTCTCTTCTCTCCTCTCTTTCCTCCACTCCCTTCCCTTTTTCCTCCACTCCCTTCTCTCTTTCCTCCTCTTCCCTTTCCCTTTTCACCCTTCTGTCCTTCCTCCTTCCCTCCCCGTCCAAATTTCCTCCCTCCCCTTCCCTCCCTCCCCCTCCCAAGCAGGTAAGAGGGCCAGGTGAGGCATTAATTAGGACTCAGGTAAACACTAGCTCACCTGATATGGACACAGATGCACACGGTAAATAGAGAGAGAGAGAGAGAGAGAGAGAGAGAGAGAGAGAGAGAGAGAGAGAGAGAGAGAGAGAGAGAGTTAAATAATAAAATAGCTTAAAATAGGACGGAGGCTAAATTGAGAGAGAGAGAGAGAGAGAGAGAGAGAGGTAAAAAACATTGCATGACAGGGATTAAGGATTTAGACCTGGAATATATGCCCACGACTTATCTATCCTTCTATCTATCTTGTGTCTATTTACCGATCTATCTATCTATGGTGTTTATCTATCTAGTATCAATATATCTTTGGAAATAAATCTATCCTGTCTACTCATATCTATCTATCTATCTATCGTCCGTATTCAACTATTTTTCTTCGGTATCTATCAGTTTATCTATCTATCTCTATTTCCTTAACCATTTATCTATTGTATCTATCATTTTTCCACCCATCTATCTGTCTATCTATCTATCTATTTCCGTATCCATCTGTTTCTCCATTGTACCTATCAATTTATCTATCCATTCATCTATCTATCCATCCATCCATCCATCTATCAATCTATCTATCCGTCTGTCTATCTCCCTGTCTTCTGTACTTATATTTTCTTTGTTCGTTTATCTATCCATCTATCTATCTGCTTACCCATTCATCTACATAACTATACTTACAAATCTATCTATTCATCTATCTATTTAGGCAGCCATCTATTCATCCTGTGTCTATTGTAATATCTATCGGTATATCTATCCATTTATTTTACCCAAGACCAAAATATCTTCACAAATAATAATAATAATAATAATAATAAAAAGACAAACAATACTACTACTACTACTACTACTACGAAGAAGAAGAAGAAGAAGAACGAGGAGGAGGAGGAGGAGGAAAAAAAAGACGACAACGAAAGAAAACAACAACAACAACAATAATAATAATAATAATAATAATAATAATAAATAACAAAACTAAAATATTTTACATTAGTCTGGGGTGCCTTTCCAAAGAGCATTTTCTTATTACGTTTTCTTTCACACTATTTAAGCCTCTCTCTCTCTCTCTCTCTCTCTCTCTCTCTCTCTCTCTCTCATCCCCGTAAAAGTCAGGGGAAATGATCAAGGTAACCCGCCGAGGGAAATGAGAAACGAGAATGAATAGGGCGAAGGAAATGAAAAGAAAGCGAGTGAATAGGACGATGAAACATGAAAACAACATTGCTAGGAAATGAATGAAAATTGAATGAATAAGATGAAAGAAATGAATAACATGAAAGAAGTGAATGAACAAAATGAAAGAAGTGAATAAGATGAAAGAAGTTAATGAAAAAAACAGGAGGTGAATGAATATGAAGTGAATAAGATGAATAACATGAAAGAAGCGAATGAATCAAATGAAAGAAATGAATAAAATGAAAGACGTGAATAAGATGAAAGTGAATGAATTAAATGAGTGAATGAATAAAATGAAAGTGAATGAATTAAATGAAAGAAGTGAATAAATAAGATGAAAGAAGTGAATGAATACGATGAATTAAGTTATTGTGAACAAGGAAAAAAATTAATGCATGAATAACAGGACTGAAGGAAGAAAGATACGAAAATTAATGAAGGAAGGAATGAAGGAAGGAAATCTCATGAGTGAAAAATGAAAGAAATAAGACAGGCATGGAATTTAATGAAAGATATCAATGTAAAATGAGGGATGAATGAAATGAAAGAATTTACAGAAAGATATAAGAGCAAGAACTGAAGAATGAAAGAAGGAAATAAATGAAGTGGAAGAATGAAATGAATGAATGAACAGACTAATGAATGAATGAATGAATGAATGAACAGACTAATGAATGAATGAATGAATGAACAGACTAATGAATGAATGAATGAATGAACAGACTAATGAATGAATGAATGCATGAACAGACTAATGAATGAATGAATGAATGAATAGAAGAATGAATGGATGGACATATGAATGAATGAATGAATGAAAGAATGAAAGACTGAAAGACTGAATGAATGAATGAAAGAATGAATGAATGAATGAAAGAATGAATGAATGAATGAAACAAATGGGAACAAGAATGATAAAAAAATTAAGCATAGGTAAAAGAATGAAAGAAATGAAGGCAGTTAAATGAATGAAGAAAATTTAATAATGAATGAATGAAAGCCAAATCACATGAATGAAAAAATGAATGACTGAAAGAAAGGAATGATGGAAGGAGCCAAATCAAATGAATGAAAACATGAATGAATGAATTAAAGGAATGAAGGAAGGAGGAGCCAAATCAAATGAATGAAAAAATGAATGAATGAATTAAAGGAATGAAGGAGGGGGGAGCCAAATGAATGAATGAAAGAAATGAATGAAGGAATGAAGGAAGGGGGGGGGGATGGCGAAACAGGTCACTTAGGAACCAACCTTCATCTTTAACCCAACGTCAGTCATGGAAGCCACTACTACCACCACCACCACCACTACTACTACTACTACTACTACTTCTACTACGACTATTACTACTACCACGACTACTACCATTACTATTATCACTGCTTCTATTTCTACTACTACGATATTACCATTATTACTACTATCACTATTACCACTGCTTCTTCTACTACTACTACTACTACCATTAATTACCATTATTAATACTATCATAGTACTAGTATCGCTATTACTACCACCACGAATATCTACAGCCATCACTACTGTTTCAAAGTATCTGCTACTACTACTACACTATTACTACTACTACTATTACACTCCTACACAATTACTACTACTACTATTACACTCCTACTACTGTTACTATTACTACTACTACTACACTCGAGATCAACCTTCATCTTTAAACCCAAGTAATTACTCATGAGACCTAAAGCTGCTACCACCACCACTACTACTACTACCACAAGAACTACTACTACTACCACCACCACCACCACCACCACCATCATCACCACTACCATCATCACCATCACCACCACCATCATCACCATCACCACCACCATCATCACCATCACCACCACCACCATCACCACCACCACCATCACCACTACCACCACTACCATCATCACCATCACCACCACCATCATCACCATCACCACCACCACCACCACCACCTCAAATAGTTCTCATTCATTTTCTCCGTATATTATGCCCAAGTGCTTCATACCCTTGCATATTAGAGAGAGAGAGAGAAAGAGAGAGAGAGAGAGAGAGAGAGAACCGTGTGTGTGTGTGTGTGTGTTTTACCATCCACACACCAGCTTTTTTTTTTTTTTTTTTTTTTTTTTTGCCCTGCCTGTCAATCTCTGTCTGTTTAAGCTATAACTTTTGACACACATGACCTACCAACCCCATTTTTTACAGGCTAATAGATATAAACTTTATCTATTTCGAGTTTGAATATAAAGGTCGTAGGTCAAAGGTCAGAGGTCAGGGAATGAAAAGAAAATATATAGCTCATGCGGACGGTTAGCCCCCACTACACTAGATTTCTGTTTATATAATATGCTGTACACAAAATAATGGACATATATTCGCATTATTATTCATGTGTATTTTTATTTTCATACATATTTTTATAAATTTATAAATATTTTTCATTCATACATATTCCTAAAAGGAGTTATGTATATTCCTACCAGTACTGATAAACATTCCTACCAACATTAATAAACATTCCTACCAACGTTCATAAACATTCCAACCAACATTTATAAACATTCCTACCAACGTTCATAAACATTCCTACCAACATTTATAAACATTCCTACCAACGTTCATAAACATTCCTACCAACATTTATAAATATTCCTACCAACGTTCATAAACATTCCTACCAACATTCATAAACACTGCTACCAACATTCATAAACATTCCTACCAACATTCACAAACATTCCTACCAACATTCATACATTCCTACCAACATTCATAAACATTCCTACCAACATTCATAAACATTCCTACCAACATTCATACATTCCTACCAACATCATTAACATTCCTACCAACATTCATAAACATTCCTACCAACATTCATACACACTCCTACCAACATTCATAAACATTCCTACCAACATTCATAAACATTCCTACCAACATTCATACATTCCTACCAACATTCATAAACACTGCTACCAACATTCATAAACATTCCTACCAACATTCACAAACATTCCTACCAACATTCACAAACATTCCGACCAACATTCATACATTCCTACCAACATTTATAAACATTCCTACCAACATTCATAAACATTCCTACCAACATTCATAAACATTCCTACCAACATTCACAAACATTCCTACCAACATTCATAAACATTCCTACCAACATTTATAAACATTCCTACCAACATTCATAAACATTCCTACCAACATTCATAAACACTGCTACCAACATTAATAAACATTCCTACCAACATTCATAAACATTCCTACCAACATTCATAAACATTCCTACCAACATTCACAAACATTCCTACCAACATTCACAAACATTCCGACCAACATTCATACATTCCTACCAACATTTATAAACATTCCTACCAACATTCATACACACTCCTACCAACATTCATAAACATTCCTACCAACATTAATAAACATTCCTACCAACATTCCTACCAACATTCACAAACATTCCTACCAACATTCACAAACATTCCGACCAACATTCATACATTCCTACCAACATTTATAAACATTCCTACCAACATTCATACACACTCCTACCAACATTTATAAACATTCCTACCAACATTCATACATTCCTACCAACATTCACAAACATTCCTACCAACATTCACAAACATTCCTACCAACATTCATACATTCCTACCAACATTTATAAACATTCCTACCAACATTCATACACACTCCTACCAACATTCATAAACATTCCTACCAACATTAATAAACATTCCTACCAACATTCATAAACATTCCTACCAACATTCATAAACATTCCTACCAACATTCATAAACATTCCTACCAACATTCATAAACATTCCTACCAACATTCTTACATTCCTACCAACATTCATAAACATTCCTACCAATATTCATAAACATTCCTATCAACATTTATAAACATTCCTACCAACATTTATAAACATTCCGACCAACATTCCTACATTCCTACCAACATTTATAAACATTCCTACCAACATTCATAAACATTCCTACCAACATTCATACACACTCCTACCAACATTCATAAACATTCCTACCAACATTTATAAACATTCCTACCAACATTCACAAACATTCCGACCAACATTCCTACATTCCTACCAACATTTTAAACATTCCTACCAACATTCATACACACTCCTACCAACATTCATACACTCCTACCAAAATTCATAAACATTCCTACCAACATTCATAAACATTCCTACCAACATTCATAAACACTGCTACCAACATTAATAAACATTCCTACCAACATTCATAAACATTCCTACCAACATTCATAAACATTCCTACCAACATTCACAAACATTCCTACCAACATTCCTACCAACATTCATAAACATTCCTACCAACATTCACAAACATTCCTACCAACATTCCTACCAACATTCCTACCAACATTCATAAACATTCCTACCAACATTCATAAACATTCCTACCAACATTCATAAACATTCCTACCAACATTCATACACACTCCTACCAACATTCATAAACATTCCTACCAACATTCATAAACATTCCTACCAACATTTATAAACATTCCTACCAACATTCATAAACATTCCTACCAACATTCATAAACATTCCTACCAACATTTATAAACATTCCTACCAACATTCACAAACATTCCGACCAACATTCCTACATTCCTACCAACATTCATAAACATTCCTACCAACATTCATACACACTCCTACCAACATTCATAAACATTCCTACCAACATTCATAAACATTCCTACCAACATTCATAAACACTGCTACCAACATTCATAAACATTCCTACCAACATTCATAAACATTCCTACCAACATTCATAAACATTCCTACCAACATTCACAAACATTCCTACCAACATTCCTACCAACATTCATAAACATTCCTACCAACATTCCTACCAACATTCATAAACATTCCTACCAACATTCATAAACATTCCTACCAACATTCATAAACATTCCTACCAACATTTATAAACATTCCTACCAACATTCACAAACATTCCTACCAACATTCATACATTCCTACCAACATTCATACATTCCTACCAACATTCATACATTCCTACCAACATTTATAAACATTCCGACCAACATTCATACACACTCCTACCAACATTCATAAACACTGCTACCAACATTCATAAACATTCCTACCAACATTCACAAACATTCCTACCAACATTCACAAACATTCCTACCAACATTCACAAACATTCCTACCAACATTCACAAACATTCCGACCAACATTCATACATTCCTACCAACATTTATAAACATTTCTACCAACATTTATAAACATTCCTACCAACATTTATAAACATTCCTACCAACATTCATAAACATTCCTACCAACATTTATAAACATTCCTACCAACATTTATAAACATTCCTACCAACATTCATAAACATTCCTACCAACATTCACAAACATTCCTACCAACATTCATAAACATTCCTACCAACATTCACAAACATTCCTACCAACATTCACAAACATTCCTACCAACATTCCTACCAACATTCACAAACATTCCTACCAACATTCATACATTCCTACCAACATTCATAAACATTCCTACCAATGTTACTTCAGTGTTAATGGATGGAGTAATGTTTTTGGCTTCCCTTTACTGAATATTAAATTGAATCTTTATTGGGCGAGTTGATGGAGGGGAGATGTTTATCGTGTTTATTGTTTTATATCAAATTAAGTTTCTGTTATTGTTGTAGTTATTATTATTATCATCATCATCAATACTACTATAAATGTTACTACTACTACAACAACAACTACTACTACTACTAATGCTGCTACTACTATTACAACTACTGCTACTACTACTACTACTACTAATGTTGCTGCTGCTACTACTACTACATCTACTATTACTACTACTAATCATCATCATCATCATCATCATTATTATTATCATTATCATTATTATTATTATTAATCTTACCCACTTCACTCCTAACTCTCATATTCATTTTTTTATAAATTATTTAAAAAAAAAAAATGCACAGCTCTCCCTTATGCTTTTCAGAATAAAAATAAAAATAACAAAGAACGCTGACGTAAAATAAATAACGCTGAAATAAATAACGATGAAGTAACGTAAATAACGCAGAAATTAAATAACTCTGAAAATAAATAACGATGAAAGAAAATACCGAAAGAATATAAACAACGCTGAAATACAATAAATAACGCAGAAATAATATAAATAACGACGAAATACAATAAATAACGACGAAATACAATAAATAACGCAGAAATACAATAAATAACGCAAATACAATAAATAACGACGAAATACAATAAATAACGCAGAAATACAATAAATAACGCAGAAATACAATAAATAACGCAGAAATACAATAAATAACGACGAAATACAATAAATAACGCAGAAATACAATAAATAACGACGAAATACAATAAATAACGACGAAATGCAATAAATAACGACGAAATACAATAAATAACGCAGAAATACAATAAATAACGACGAAATACAATAAATAACGCAGAAATACAATAAATAACGACGAAATAAAATAACGACGCAATAATATAAATAACGACGAAATAATATAAATAACGACGAAATACAATAAATAACGCAGAAATAAAATAAATAACGACGAAATAAAATAAATAACGCAGAAATAAAATAACGACGAAATAATATAAATAACGACGAAATAATATAAATAACGCAGAAATAAAATAAATAACGACGAAATAAAATAAATAACGACGAAATACAATAAATAACGACGAAATACAATAAATAACGACGAAATACAATAAATAACGACGAAATAATATAAATAACGACGAAATAATATAAATAACGCAGAAATAAAATAACGATGAGATAGTGATAATGAAGGCGTCTGGCAATAGATAGATAAATAGATAGAGACAGACAGATAGATATAGACAGATAGATAGATGGACAGACACAGATAGATAGATTGATAGATAGACAGACAGATAGACTGACATGCATAGACAGACCAATACAGATAGATACACAGAGACAGTTAGATAGACAAAGATAAATAGATAGACAGATAGATAGATAAACAGACAGACAGACAGATGGTTAGACAGAGACATTACGATATAGTCAGACAGAGACTGATAAATATATAGATAGATAGACAGACAGATAGATAGATAGACGGATAGATAGACATTTTTTAAAGCTATTTTTCTGTACAATATTAGGTTCCCTTATAGATAGATAGATATAGATAGATAGATAGATAGATAGATATAGATAGATAGATAGATAGATATAGATAGATATAGAGATAGATACAGAGATAGAAAGATTGATGGATGTAAAGATAAATAGACAGACAGAAGAGAGACGGAGAGATAGACCTAGTTAGATAGATAGATAGATAGACAGATGGACGGATAGATACATTCAAAGACTATACGAATACATATTAATACAAACATGCAAAATCACACACACACACACACACACACACACACACACACACACACACACACACACACACACAACACAAAAACATACAGACACAAGGAAACCAAATCCCCTCCACACACACACACACACACAGGACAAACGTAAGGGGATGATCGCTATTACCCAATTAGGCTGTGTTCCTTGTTCCGTTCCTGTGTGTTCCTTGTTCCGTTCCTGTGTGTTCCTTGTTGTGTTCCCTGGTCCCCGTTCCATTGTTCCGTGCTCCCTGTTCCTTGTTCCGTTCCTGCGTTCCTTGTTCCGTTGTTCTGTGTTCCTTGTTCCGTTGTTCTGTGTTCCTTGTTCCGTTGTTCTGTGTTCCTTGTTC
>NC_136985.1:16396424-16418924 GCF_032717465.1 Coenobita brevimanus
ACCACCATCCCAAAATACTAACTACCAAAATTATGAATGCATGTATGTATGTATGTATGTGCGTGAAGCTATGTACGTATAAAGATATCTATATACAGCATGTGTGTGTGTGTGTGTGTGTGTGTGTGTGTGTGTGTGAAGCTATGTACGTATAAAGATATCTATATACAGCGTGTGTGTGTGTGTGTGTGTGTGTGTGTGTGAAGCTATGTACGTATAAAGATATCTATATACAGCATGTGTGTGTGTGTGTGTGTGTGTGTGTGTGTGTGAAGCTATGTACGTATAAAGATATCTATATACAGCATGTGTGTGTGTGTGTGTGTGTGTGTGTGTGTGTGTGTGTGTGTGTGTGAAGCTATGTACGTATAAAGATATCTATTTACAGAATGTGTGTGTGTGTGTGTGTGTGTGTGTGTGTGTGTGTGTGTGTGTGTGTGTGTGTGTGTGCGTGACGAGAGGACATAGATGACAAAGTCAGACAGGTTAGTGGGAAAACTCACACACACTCATACACACATCGACCCTTACTCACGCACACGCGCACACACCGATACACACACACACATACACACACACCGCTCTTCTCACGCACATACGGTCACACCAATATTCACGCCTACATAAACACAAATACGTACATACACACATACATATAAACAAAAACACAAATATTTCTTACTGAGAGAGAGAGAGAGAGAGAGAGAGAGAGAGAGAGAGAGAGAGTGACCACGATAATCACGAAGAATCACAACCATCTCCCTCCCCCCCTCCACAACACAACCCTGATTTAAAAACAGGCGTAAACCCAGATCACGTTCCAGGCACCTCATACACCCCATTAACCCCTTCAGAACGAGACGCGAAAAAAAATAGCAGTCGAAACAATAAAAAAAAAGACCATTAAAAAATATATATATATATATATATATATATATATATATATATATATATATATATATATATATATATATATATATATATGTACATGGAGGGGGAGGCCGAGGATGAGATGGAGGGATGGAGTGGAGAGGTATATGTGAGAAAGGGGGGGGGGGTGAACTGGGAGCAGGGCAGTGAAATGGCGGGGGACAGGGCGACATGGAGGCGATTTGTTTGTGGCCACCCCTTGCGGGATTAAGGCGTCTGGCAATTGATAAACAGATTCTTCCGATCGATAAATTAAGAGAAGGTGAACGATAATTTTGGAAACCATCTTCGAAACCCCAATAGGCTTTTCCAGAATATTGTGTTTGTGTTTCATAATTCTTCGACAGTAGAGAGATTTCTGAACCCAACTGTACGTGTTCAATTTTCCCGGGTCTCTCTCTCTCTCTCACCTTCCCCCTTTTCCTCTCTCCTTTCATCTTCCCATAATTTTCCTCTTTCCTTCTCCTCCCTTCCCCCTTCTTCCTCTCCGTTTTTCTCATTCTTCCTCCCTCCCCTTCTCTCTACATCCCTTTACCTTCTCCCTCCACTCCCCTCATTTTCCTCCCCTCCCTCTCCATCTCTTACTTTCTCCTACCACACCCCCTCCCTCCCCCCTTCCCATCCCTCCTTTCCCTCCCTTCCCTCTCCATCCCTTACATTCTTCCTCTCCTCCCCTCCCCTCCCTCTCCCCTCTCCCCATCCTCCCTTTCCTCTCAATCCCTTACTTTCTTCCACCACTCCCCCTCCCTCCCTTCCCATTCCCTCTCCATCCCTTACATTCTCCCACCCCTCCCCCTCCTCTCCTCTCCTCTCCTCCCCTCTCCCCATCCTCCCTTCCCTCTCCATCCATTACGTTCCTCCACCACTCCCCCTCCCTCCCTCCCTCCCTCCCTCCCCTCCACAATTAGCAAACCATTTAAAAGTAATTAAACTCATTCATTTTAGCAACTCGCTCTCCACACTCGTAAACAACCGTAAACAAGGAGGTAAATAGTTGGATAAACAAGTAAACAATGAAGTAAACGATAAACAATGAGGTAATTAACTAAACAATATCTATCTATTGCCAGACGCCTTAATCCTGTAAGGGGTGGCCACAAACAAATCGCCTCCATGTCGCTGTCCCCCGCCATTTCACTAGACAAGTAAAAATAAACGATGAGGTGAACAACGATAAACAATGAGGTAAACAACTATAAACAAATAAACAATGAGGTAAACGATAAACAAATACAGAGGTAAATAATAACTACATAAACAGGGATTTAAACAGTAAACAATGAAGGAAACAACGATAAACAATAAGGTACACAATAAATGATAACTGGATAAGTAAGGTAAACAAGCGGAAATAAGTAAGGTAAACAAGCGGAAATAAGTAAGGTAAACCAGCGGAAATAAGTAAGGTAAACAAGCGGAAATAAGTAAGGTAAACAAGCGGAAATAACCAATAATTAACGCAAGCACAATACCCAAAAAGATTAGGAGAAATACACTGAGGTGGTTTGGACATGTGGAGAGAATGGAGAGTGAAAGACTGACTAAGAGGGTGTATGTAGGTGAGGTGGAGGGAGGGAGAGGGAGGGGTAGACCGAGGATGAGGTGGAGGGATGGAGTTGAGAGGTATATGAGGGAGGGGGGGTGAGTTGGGGGGAGGGGAGTCAAATGGTGGGTGACAGAGTGACTTGGAGGCGTTTTGTCTGCGGCCACCCTTTGCGGGATTAGGGCGTCGGGCTATAGATAGAGATAGATAGATAGACAATACCCAATAACGATGAAGTAAGAAATATAAACAAAGGATAAACAAAACGCTAAATGAGTCCAAAACAAACAAGTAAACAATAAACAAAACAAAATTAATAAAGGTAAACAAGACTTTAGAATAAGTAAACAAATAAATAATGAACAAAGCAAGAGACAAAATGATAAACAAATAAACAGGATTAATAAACAATGATAAACAAGAAAATAAACAAAGCCAAACAACTAACAAAAAACAGAGGTCATTAACAAGGTGACTCTTCACTAATTGAGGTCATTTAAGATAATTACCTCTCTCTCTCTCTCTCTCTCTCTCTCTCTCTCTCTCTCTCTCTCAATGTTTGTATGTACAGTAAAGTATGTATGTATGTATGTACAGGGAGAGAGAGAGAGAGAGAGAGCACCACCACCATCATCATAATCATCATCATCACCACCACCATCATCATCATCATCATCATAATCACCACCACCACCACCATCACCACCACCACCACCACCACCATCACCCAATCCAACTTCAAAAAAAAAAAAAAAAAAAAAAAATAATAATAATAATAATAATAATAATAATAATAATAATAATAATAATAATAATAATAATACCAAAATGCAAAGAAAAAAAAGAAGAAGCTAGTGTTACCTTCCCTAAACCAGGTATTTAATTAGGCGGAGTGATTGTGGTATTGGCTAATGACCCTAGAGTAATTAGCCACACAGACGAGGGAACGAGGTGATTAGGATGTCAGGTAATCAGTCATTGAGTCAGTGAGGTGATTAGAGGGTGTGGGTGGGGGGTGAACTGAGAGAGAGAGAGAGAGAGAGAATCAGTCTATCTGTCTCGTCTGTCTATCGTTCTCTCTCTGGCTATTTACCTGTCAGCATATTATAGAGACAGATAGAGATAGATAGATGGGTGGATAGATAGACAGAGATACAGACAGATAGATGGATGGATACTGAGACGATAGATAGACAGAGAGACAGCAGATAGATAATTACATACACTATAAGACAATATCCAAACGGAACCACAACATTGATAAATATGCTGATTTCCAAAGGGCCATTTTTTGTTTTTTTTTTACTATACATATTATATCGCCATCATAGGTAGGTAGGTAGGTAGGTAGGTAGGTAGGTAGGTAGGTAGATAGATAGACAGGTATGTATAGAAGCATGTATATGTATGTATGGATGTATCACGGTGTGTCTGTATGTATGTATCGTGAAGTCTATGTATGTATATGTGTGTATGTATATATGAATGCATGTATGTATGTGTCTATGTATGTATCAATGTACGTGTGTAAGTCTATGTATGTATGTATGTATGTATGTATCTACGTATGTATGTATGTCTATGTATGTATCGATGTACGTAAGTCTATATGTATGTATGTATATAGGCATAACAGGTAATTAACAGTCTCCACCTATCTTTATTGAGGTGCTTAGAATATTCGATAATGAGGCTAATGAAGGGTTATTGGGTGAGAGAGAGAGAGAGAGAGAGAGAGAGAGAGAGAGAGAGAGAGAGAGAGAGAAAATGGTGTGTGTGTGTGTGTGTGTGTGTGTGTGTGTGTGTGTGTGTGCAGTCAACTCCTAGACACTTCTAATTCAATAAATGAGAGAGAGAGAGAGAGAGAGAGAGATGCGCCTATGTATGTATGTATGTATGCATGTACTTCGGACATACGTACGTGTGAGGAATGGTAATACTTCCGCATGTGTGTGTGTGTGTGTGTGTGTGTGTGTGTGTGTGTGTGTGTGTGTATTTAGCGGTGGCATATGCGTACATGACCGCCTCTTCGCCTAATCAACCTCGCGTCCAGCCAGTCCTCCATACCAATACCCATACCAATACCCACATCCTTCCACCCCAATCACCTCACGTCATTACCCTAGCCCCAATTAACCCCTTCAGTACGAGCATAGGCGGGGGAGAGGGTCGCCTTCAAGTGGTGGCCCTGATATTCGTTCGGTTAAGCAATGAATAAGCAAAATAATAATAATAATAATAATAATAATAATGTTTGAGTATAAGAATATTAATGTACAGTATAAAATGTAAATCGGTATGGAACAGGTGTTAAGAACCCTCTAATGACACCCGACGATTTTATTCAATTACAAAAAATAAAAATAAAAATAAACACGAAAAAAACTAATTTGCAAAATAAATCGCTAAGGAGCAGGAGTCAAGAACCCTCTAATGACACCTGGCGATTTTACTCAGGCAAATAAAAAAAAAAATAGAGAGAGAAAAATGACTAATAAGGCAAAGTAAATCGCTCAGGAAAAGGCGATACGGAGAAAAGAGAAAAACTTTACAAAGGCACCGACCATATGTAAATGAGTGTAAATTAAAGACTCCTTTTACAAATTCATTTACCTGGGCACCAATTACGCACAGGTAAAAACTGATTACACCTGTCTACCTGTAATTAATTAGGCTAGTTGAGGTGTAATTGGGTTGTTAGGGGGTTTGTTAGTGGGTAATAATGATGATGATGATGATGATGATGATGATGATGATAATAATAATAATAATAATGAAAGCAATAAAGGCGTAAATAATGAGTAAGAAAAATACTGACAAAAAAAAAAGCATAATAAAGATAAGATAGATAAAACGATAGATAGTTTTGAAGATAGACAGATAGATAGACTGATAGAAAAAGGTAATGTAGAGGAGAGAGAGAGAGAGAGAGAGAGAGAGAGAGAGAGAGAGAGAGAGAGAGAGAGAGAGAGAGAGAGAGAGGCTAAAGTTCTAACACAATTATCCTATTGATCTCAAAGGGAACACACACACACACACACACACACACACACACCACCTCCCACGTACACACGCACATACACCCCTAAACATAACCAGTACTTAATTGCATACACACACACACACGTACACACATACGGTAATACTCTCACGTACTCACACACAAGAAACACACATGCCAATTATTCCATTTGTACACACACACACACACACACACACACACACACACACACACACACACACGTACTCTGATGATATATATTTTTCCTTAATTCTGTTCTCTTTAAAATTACCTCTCTCTCTCTCTCTCTCTCTCTCTCTCTCTCTCTCTCTCTCTCTCTCAGGTAAGTCCATCAACCTTTCATAATCTAGTTCTCTCTCGTCACTGTCATGAAGGGAGTCAGCAGTGTTGTCAGGAGAGTCAGTGAGTGGTGATAGTGAGTGGTGTTAGTGGTGATAGACAGTGGTGATAATGGTGATAGTGAGTGGTGTTAGTGGTGATAGTCAGTGGTGAGTGGTGATAGTAGTGGTGTTAGTGGTGATAGCTGTGTTAGAGGTGATAGTGGTGTTAGTGGTGATAGTTGTGATAGTGGTATTAGTGGTGATAGTGGTGTTAGTGATGATAGTTGTGTTAGTGGTGATAGTGGTGATAGTTGTTAGTGGTGATAGTCTGTGGTGTTAATGGTGAGAGTGGTGATAGTGGTGATATACTCTCTTCACTTTATCTTGGCCTAAAATTGCCATCCTTCTTCATCTTCAACGCTGAGATAAAACAATAATTCAACACTAGACTATGATGCTAGTCACGAAGAAGTGCTACCGTCCCCTGCAGGGCCGTCCCAAGAAGTTAACTGATGTTCCCTTAAAGAAGATAGCGCTTCGGCACAGCGAGGCGCGGGGAAGAACATGCGGAGTTGGTTCTGGGGTGGACGCCGCATTTGTTTATCGCCACCCAGTCACCAGGAGGACAAGCAGAAAAAAAAATGATAAAGGTGCAGGAAAAAGTAGGTAGCACTACATCAAGTGAGTGGATGGTGGTCGCCCTCTGACATTTTCCTGACACACTGCTGACACATTTCCCTGACACTACCGGTATATTGTGTCACATTGTCAGCCGTGTCAGGAGCTACACGTCTGACACAATTACCATCAACACATCAAAGCTGACTTGATTTAATACGTGTCAGCAGATGTGGTGGTTGTGGTAGAGGTGGTGGAAGTCTGAGTGGTGGTAGTTACAATATCCCTATCACTATCACCACAACCCCTACCACAACTATCATCACCTCCACAGCCCTACCACAACAATAAACATTACTTCCACACTCCCAACCACAACCAAACCCTACTACCACAACCCTCACCACCACACCTATCCCCGTCTTCACCCCTACCATAACTACCACCGAAATTCTACCACATCCCTAACCACAATGACAACCACAGTCCTACCACAACCCCGCCCACCACCACACCACACTCCTACCACAGTCACCACAACTCACCACACACCCCACCACCATACTCCACACCACACCACACTTCCACCACAATCCCTACCACAACTACCGCAACACATTCCAGGCGTTGATTTATTTTTGCATTGTCTCCTTGCCGTTCCATAAGGGGGTCTCAGAGAATTATTGCCAGCGATAATTTCCAATCAAACCTTATTTCTATTTCTGCCTCGTCTTTCACCTTAATTGGGAGGCGAAAGAGTGAGGTGAAAATGGTGGTGGTGATGATGATGGTGATGGTGGTGGTGGTGGTGATGATGGTGGTGGTGGTGGTAGTGGCTGTGGTGAATATGATGATGATGATGATTATATGACGCTATTTATGACACCTTTAAAATAATAATAATAATAATAATAATAATAATAAAAACAAAATACTGAGTCCCATTGTCTTGGTAAGCGGATATGACGTCATGATTCCAATATGGCCGTCGAATCCAGAGGTAAACAAACCGAGGCATTATATTTTTACGATGAGAGAGAGAGAGAGAGAGAGAGAGAGCGTGGAGGAAAGATAGGTGACTGAGAAAGTTTGCTGAAGCCTTTAAAACTCTCCTTCTTTTCCCTTCTTTCTTCCCTCCTTCTTCCTAAAAGCCTCCTCCTTCTCCTCCTCCTCTCATTTTTCTTCCTTCTCTTCTCCTCCTCTTTTTTTTTTCCTCCTCCTACCCCCGCCCTCTTCCTCTTCCTCCTTCTCCTTTATCCGATTTTGTTTTTTTTCCTCTCTTCTACCTCTACTCTCTTCTTCCTACAAGCCTAATTTCCTTTTCTTTTATCATCTCCTCCTCCTGGTCTGCTCCTCCTCTTCCTCCTCCTCCTCATCGTCTTCTTCTTCTTCTTCTCTTCCTCCTCCTTCTTCTTCCTCCTTCACAGCCTTCCAATTGATCTTTCTATCTTTCGCTCAAATTCTTTCCCTCTACTTCATTCATTCTCTTTCCTTCAAATTCTCCCCAACTCTCATTCTCTCTTTCATTGGCTAATTCTCTCTCTCTCTCTCTCTCTCTCTCTCTCTCTCTCTCTCTCTCTCTTATAAGAAAATAGTACGATAACCTTAGGATAATATTTAGTGAAAATTCAATTTAATAAAAATCTTAAAAATAAAAAGTGTATTATTATTATTATTATTATTATTATTATTATTAGTAGTAGTAGTAGTAGTAGTAGTAGTAGTAGCAGTTGAAGTAGTAGTAGTAAAAAATAACACCGCAATTATTATTATTATTATTATTATTATTATTATTATCGTTTTAATGATAATAATAACTGACAACAAAGGCAACAGCTACAGATCATAAAAAAAAACTATACCGTATACCAATAAACAAACACATCATTAAAGAAACTAAACAAACAAAGCACTAAAGAAAACGTATCCGAAGCTCAGAGAAAACCAAGAAAGAAAGACAAAACAACGAAGCCAAAGAAAGCCCACTAAGTCAAACAAAAATCAAGACAAAGGAAGTAAGGGAAGATGAAGACAAGCGGAAAAAAACAAGAAATGAAGAAAGAAAGGGATGAAAGAGAATGGGAATAATAAAAAAAAACTAAGGAAGAAAACGGAGATAAAAAACGGGAGCGACACAAGGATCCACAACAAAAAACGGGCTATCTCGCATGCACTGGAGGGAGGTGGAGGAAGGAGAGAGGGAGGGAGTAATTGAGAGAAACTGAGAGAGGAAGGAAGGGAGAGATGAGGAGGATATGGAGTGGGAGGGACAGGAGGGAGATATTTTGAAAGGAGGGAAGTGGAGGAAGGAGAGAGCGAGGGAGTGATGGAGAGAAATTGAGAGGAAGGGAGGGAGAGAAGAGGGGAATATGAAGAGGGAGATCCAGAAGGGAGATATTTTGAAAGGAGGGAGGGAAGGAGGGAATGATGGAGAGAAACTGAGAGATGGAGGGTGGGAGAGAGGATGGAGAAATGAAGAGGGAGGAACAGGAGGGAGATAATGGAGAGGGAGGGAAGGAGGAAGGGGGGCAGGAACGAATAGAAGGAGGGTGACAGGGGAGAGAGAGGGTGGGAGGGAAGGAGATAAAGGAAGGGAGAGGAAGGAGAGAGGGACACGGAGGGAGTGATAGAGAGAAGGGGGGAGAGGAAGTAGATGGAGAGAGAGAGAGGGAGATGAGGGAAGGAGGGAAGGAGAGATGGAAGGGAGGTTGGGAAAGTTAAGGAGAGAGCTAAGAGCGGAAAAAGATGTGGAGAGGAGGAAAGTGGATCAGAAAGACAGGAAGGGAAGGGAGTCAAGAGAAAGAGGGAGACAGACATGGAGGGAAAGTTAAGGAGAGAGAATGGGAGGGAGAGAGGGAGGAAGGTAAAAGGGGGAGCAGAGAGAGGGAGAGAAGAGAGTGAGTGAAGTGTGGTAAACGGGAAAGGACAAGGAAGGAACGAAAAGGGAGAAGGGTGAAAGGGGAAGAGGAGGAAAAAGAGAAGAGAAGAAGACAAGAATATGAGAGAGAGGAGGCAAGAGAAGAGGAAGGGAGGAATGGGGAAGGAGGGGTGGGGAAGGAGGGGAGGGGAAAAGGAGGGGAGGGGGGGAAAGACAGTAAAGATAGAGTACAAAGGAGCATCAAGAATGGGAAAAACAATAGACAAAGATGTTTTACTGAGAATTTTGTAACTAAGATATGTATTGTGTGTCTAAAGAGGGATGGGAAAAGGAGGAAGACAACGAAGAGAGAGAGAGAGAGAGAGAGAGAGAGAGAGAGATTTTAAGATATTTCCCATTTTGTACCCCCCCTCTCTCTCTCTCTCTAATTGCCTACCCACCTGCATACCTACCTGGCTACCTGGAGGATGTCTACTTACCTACCTGCCTACCTACCTACCTACGGACCTGCTTCCTATCTACCTACTTACCTACTGCACACTTACATGCCTACACACACACATACATACATATCTACCTACCTTCATAAATACATACACATCTGCCCATCTATACATACATAAATATATACATACATACACATACCTGCTTACCTACCTACTTTCATACATACATATCTACTTAACTACCTATCAGTCAGCCTACCTTCTGTTTTACTTAACTACCTACCTACAAAATTACTACCTACCTACCTGCCCACATATCTGACTGTCTTGTTACGTACCTACCCTGCCTACCTACATACCTATCAACCTACCTACCTGACATTATACCTACCTACCAATGTGTATCTCATCTACCTACCATCCTACCTATATACCTACCTACCTACCTCCATTTATTGACTTATTCAATGTTATTTTTATTTTATAAATATTTTTTCCTTGTTACCTTCCTTTCCTTCCTTCCTTCCTTTTCTTCCTTCCTTTCCTTCCTTTTCTTTCTTCCTTCCTTCCTTCCTTCCTTTCTATTCTTCCTTCCTTCTTTTTTTGGTTCCTTCATTGCTATTATCTTCCCTCCTTCCTTGCCACTTCATTTGCCTTCTTTCTTCCTTCCTTCCTTCCTTCTTTCTTTCTTCTCTCTACCTACCATTCTCCTTTACCCACTAGTTCTTGGAAAACGAGAGAGAGAGAGAGAGAGAGAGAGAGAGAGAGAGAGAGAGAGAGAGAGAAACTACAGTCCACCTATTTTCTCGACCCTACTTCAAAGGAAGGGAATTTTGCGTGTATGTGTGTGTGTGTGTGTGTGTGTGTGTGTGTGTGTGTGTGTGTGTGTGTGTGTGTATTTTTCTTTCTCACATTTCTTCTTTCACTTCTATCTCTCTCTCTCTCTCTCTCTCTCTCTCTCATTTACTTTCCCCTCCCTTAAAAATTCTCCAACTTTCCTCTCTCCTTTTTCTCTCCCTCCCTCTACCATCTCTCTCATCCTCCCTCCCTCCTTCCTTCCTTCTTTTATTCCTTCCATCTCTATTGCTCTCGTCCTTGTACACCCTCCTTCATAAACTTACCCTCTTCTTTCCTTCCTTCCTTCCCTCTCTCTTCCATACCTCCATCTTTCTCATGCTACCTCCTTCCTTCTTTACTTCCCTCTTTCCTCCATCTCTTACCTACTCCTTCCCTCTCCTTTTCCTCCATCACCCTCTTTCCAAGTAATCTTTTTCCTTCCCTCCCCCTCACCTTCCTTTTTTCCTTCCCTCCTAGTTTCCTTTCTCCCCCTCCTTCACCCAATACATTTTTCCTTCTTTTCCTCTCTCCTTCCTCCCTTCTCTCCTTCATTTTTCCTTCCTCCTTTTCTTCTTTCTTTCTCCTTCTTCCTCCTTTCTTTCCTTCCTTTCTCCTTTCATAATTCTCACGTTTTTCAGGGTTTTCCTTCGTTTCCTTCCTTCTTTCTTTCTTTCTTCAGTTCCTCCCTCGTTCCCTCCTTCTTCCTCCTTCCATATCTCTTTCCATCTCTCCTTCCTTCTTTCTTTCAGCCCCCCTCGTCTTTCCCATCTTCCTCCTTCCATCCATCCCTTCCTTCCTTCCTTCTTCTCCTTCCATCTCTCCTCAACCTTCCCTTTTTTCCTCTCCTTCCTTCACTCCTTCACAGCCCCCCCTCCACTCTTCGTCCTTCCTTCCTTCCTTCCCTCCCTCCCTCCCTCTCTCCTTCAAACCCCCTTTTTCCTGTCCTCCCGTCACTCCTTCACAGCCCTCCTCCACCCTTCCCTCCCTCCTTCTTTCCTCTCCCTCCTTCACTCCCCCTTTCCACCCTTCCTTCCTCCCTCCCTCTTTCCTTCCTTCACTCCCTCCTTCCTTTGCTTCTTTCCATCCTTCATTCCCTTCCTCCCTCCCTCCTTCCTTCCTTCCTCCCTCCCTCCTTCATATCTTCCTTCGCTCCTTCAAAAATCTACGGGCCGCTCCTCCCCTTTCAAGATTTCATTACTGTACTTTTTCGAAAACTTTCAATTATTTCACAAATTCTTCGTACTGAGATTTGAGATGATGGTGGTAATTGTGGTTGTTGTGGTAGTTGTGGTAGATGTTGCGGTAGTTGTGGTACTTGTGGTGGTGGTGGTTACTGTGGTTGTTGTAATGGTGGTGGTAGTTGTGGTTGTGGTGATAATTATGGTAGTTGTGGTTGTGATGGTGGTAGCTATGATGATGGTGATGGTAGTTGTGGTGTTGGTTATGGTGGTTGTAGTGGTAATAGTAGTGGTTTTCGTGTTGGTAGTTATGGCAGTGGTGGTGGTGGTCGTTGTATGGTGGTAGTCATTCTTTTTGATGCGGTAGTTGTGGTAACTGTGAGGGTAGATGCAGTAGTTGTGGTAGTGGTAGTGAGGATTGTGGTGGCAGTGGTAAAGGTTGTGGTAGTAGTTGTGGTGGTGGCAACTGTGAGGGTGGCTGTGGTAGTTGTGGTGGTGGTAGTGAAGGTTGCAGTAATAGTGGTTGTGGTAGTGAAGGTGATGGTTGTTGCAGTAGCAGAAGTGGTAGTAGTAGTAGTAGTAGTGGTAGTGGTTAAGGTGGGGGTAGTAGTGGTGATGATGGTTGTGATGGTAGCCAATGTTCTAGCTGTGGTGACAGTTTTCTATGCAGTGGTTAAATGGTTATGACTCTCTCTCACACACACACACACACACACACACACAAATTCCCCTTTCACTTTCTTCATCCTCCCAATCCCTCCTCTCTCTCTCTCTCTCGGCCAGCTGGGTTTCGACAGAGCCAGCTGATTGAATGGATACTCTCAACGCTGAAATGGATCTAAGTTTCCTACTGGTCAGATTAGAGAGAGAGAGAGAGAGAGAGAGAGAGAGAGAGAGAGAGAGAGAGAGAGAGACAGAGGCAGAGAGATCGTGGAGGATGAACTGAAAGGGAGATTTGTATGAGAGAGAGAGAGAGAGAGAGAGAGAGAGAGAGAGAGATGCACAAAACCTATTCCCTTTAACAACCCATAGTCCATCACAACTCAATACCCTTCCCCCCATACAATACCTTTACCAATCACTATCTACCTATTTGCCGGACACCGTTAGCGATTGGGATCGGCCTACGAGCGGAATTGTCCCTGAGTCGCTGAGTTCCGTATTCTCGTCGGTTACGGAGCCCCCCTAGCACCTTTGCCTATGCGATTTATTTTTATAGAATCTTCTGATATAGTCATGCTCTCTCAATCTCTCTCTCTCTCTCTCTCTCAGTGTGGCTACTGAAGTGGGTGGGGAGACATTTACCTACTCCTCGACCTTCCTCTCTCCCTTCCCCAACTTCCCTTAATTAATGACAAACAAATATACATTAAAGATTTCTATATTTTGCTTAGTCGCCCTGTTTTGGAGGGTCTGAAAAATAACATAAATTCTGTTCTAGTTTCCATTCAATCACCATTCAGTTATTTACTCCATTTCCATCAATCACATTCAATCCTTTTCCCTCTCCTTAGAAAAGTCGACCAATCAGGGTCGAGTATTTATTCTGCCTTGAGAAACAGCCCTCCAATCACGCAACAGAATCCTCTCTCTCTCTCTCTCTCTCTAACCAATCAAGGCTTAGTTATTTTCCTGCCCCTCTGAGTGAACGACTGAAATAAAGGAGAATTTGGCTTCAGGTCCTCTCTCCATTCTTGCTTCAATTTTCCTCTGTTTTTCCTTTTTTCCTATTCTCTCTCTCTCTCTCTCTCTCTCTCTCTCAGCACATTAATCCCCTCCCTGTATCCTCCTCCTCTCCTTTTCCTCTCTCCCCTTCCTCTTCCTTTTCTCCCTCTTTTCGTCCATCTCTCCCTCCCTCTTCCCTTCCATCCCACCCCCTTCTCTCCCTCTTTCCCTCCCTCCCTCCCAGTCTTCTCTCTCTCTCTCTTTCCCTCCTCATCTTCCTCCCTCTCACCTTCCTTCTCTCCTTCCCTCCCACACTCATTTTCTCCCTCCCTCATTCCAGCATTCTATAAACCCATTACCACACTTCATAACAATCCTTCTCCCTCCCTCCCTCCCTCCTGTCCTTCTCTCCCTCCCTCCCTCCTCCTATCTTCCTCTCATTGTCTCCTCTCCTCCTCCTCCCCTCAGTCTTCTCTGCCTCTTCTCGTCGTCTTTGTTTGTCACTTATTCTATCACCTCTCCTCTTGCTTTCTTCCTCCTTTCCTCTCTCTTCTTCCTCCTTCTCTTTCTGTCTCTCCCTCCCTCCCTCTTTCCTTCTATTTTTCCTCTCTTCCTCCCTGTCTCTTCTCTCCCTCCTCCTCCCTACTCTCTCCTCATCTCTTTGTGCTTCCTTCCCTCCTCCTCCTTCACTCCCTCTCTCTCTCCTTCCTTCCTTCCTTTCCTAAGCTCTCTCTGCCTTCATTACTCTTCTTTTCGTTCCTTCCTTCACCTTCTTATTTTTCCATTTTCCTTCCCTCCATTTTTCCTTCCTCTCTCCTTCCTTCGTCTCCTTGCTCATTAATTTCTCTCTCTTTAGTTCTTCCTTTTGTCGTCTCTTTATTAATTGTTCCACTTCCCTCTGCTCTGCTCATTTAATAACTCTCTCTCTCTCTCTCTCATCCAAATATCGAACTCTAATCACCCTGTTTCTCAAACTCTCTCTCTCTCTCTCTCTCTCTCTCTCTCTCTCACACACACACACACACACACACACACAAACACCGTACTAACTCTCCCTCTATATTTGTTTAGCTATTTTACCATCTATGTATTCCAACCCTTTTAGCATATTCCAAGCCCTTCTCTCCCTCTCCCTCTCTCTCTCTCTCTCACTCTCTCTCTCTCTCTTCCGTCTCAAAACCACACTCTCCCCCCGTCTCGCTCTCTCTCTCTCTCTCTCTCTCTCTCTCTCTCTCTCTCTCTCTCTCTCTCTAACTTTACACCCATTCCAGCCTCATCAGGACTCGCTCCGAATTACAGAAATGCGGTAGTTTGAGGTCGTTGCCAGCTGCCGTTACTAGCCGCAAAAATTACACCAAAACACCTGGGTATACATGGGGTGGAGTATACATGGTGAGTATACATGGGGTGAGTATAATGGGGTGGAGTATACATGGTGAGTATACATGGGATGAGTATACATGGTGAGTATACATGGGGTGGAGTATACATGGGGTGAGTATACATGGGGTGGGTATACATGGGGTGGGTATACATGGGGTGAGTATACATGGTGTGTGAGTATACATGGGGTGAGTATACATGGGGTGAGTATACATGGGGTGGAGTATACATGGGGTGTGAGTATACATGGGGTGAGTATACATGGGGTGAGTATACATGGGGTGGAGTATACATGGTGAGTATACATGGGGTGGAGTATACATGGTGAGTATACATGGGGTGTGAGTATACATGGGGTGGAGTATACATGGTGAGTATACATGGGGTGGAGTATACATGGTGAGTATACATGGGGTGTGAGTATACATGGGGTGTGAGTATACATGGGGTGGGTATACATGGGGTGGGTATACATGGGGTGAGTATAAATGGTGTGTGAGTATACATGGTGTGTGAGTATACATGGGGTGTGAGTATACATGGTGTGTGAGTATACATGGGGTGAGTATACATGGGGTGAGTATACATGGTGTGTGAGTATACACGGGGTGAGTATACATGGGGTGAGTATACATGGGGTGAGTATACATGGTGTGAGTATACATGGTGTGAGTATACATGGGGTGAGTATACATGGTGTGAGTATACATGGTGTGAGTATACATGGGGTGAGTATACATGGGGTGAGTATACATGGGATGAGTATACATGGTGTGTGAGTATACATGGTGTGTGAGTATACATGGTGTGAGTATACATGGGGTGGAGTATACATGGGGTGTGAGTATACATGGGGTGTGAGTATACATGGGGTGGGTATACATGGGGTGAGTATACATGGGGTGGGTATACATGGGGTGTGAGTATACATGGTGTGAGTATACATGGTGTGAGTATACATGGTGTGAGTATACATGATGTGTGAGTATACAGGGTGTGAGTATACATGATGTGTGAGTATACACGGGGTGAGTATACATGGGGTGGGTATACATGGTGAGTATACATGGGGTGTGTATACATGGGGTGAGTATACATGGCGTGGAGTATACATGGTGAGTATACATGGGGTGGAGTATACATGGGGTGTGAGTATACATGGGGTGGGTATACATGGGGTGAGTATACATGGTGTGTGAGTATACATGGTGTGTGAGTATACATGGTGTGTGAGTATACATGGTGTGAGTATACATGGTGTGAGTATACATGGTGTGTGAGTATACACGGGGTGAGTATACATGGGGTGGGTATACATGGTGGGTATACATGGGGTGGGTATACATGGGGTGAGTATACATGGCGTGGAGTATACATGGTGAGTATACATGGGGTGGAGTATACATGGGGTGTGAGTATACATGGGGTGGGTATACATGGGGTGAGTATACATGGTGTGTGAGTATACATGGTGTGTGAGTATACATGGTGTGTGAGTATACATGGTGTGAGTATACATGGTGTGAGTATACATGGTGTGTGAGTATACACGGGGTGAGTATACATGGGGTGAGTATACATGGGGTGTGAGTATACATGGTGTGAGTATACATGGGGTGAGTATACACGGGGTGAGTATACATGGGGTGAGTATACATGGTGTGTGAGTATACATGGTGAGTATACACGGGGTTAGTATACATGGGGTGGGTATACATGGTGTGAGTATACATGGTGTGAGTATACTTGGGGTGATTATACATGGTGTGTTAGTATACTTGGTGATTATACTCGGGGTCAGTATACATGGGGTGGGTATACATGGTGTGAGTATACACGGGGTGAGTATACATGGTGTGTGGGTATACATGGTGTGGGTATACATGGGGTGAGTATACATGGGGTGAGTATACATGGGGTGTGAGTATACATGGGGTGAGTATACACGGGGTGAGTATACATGGGGTGAGTATACATGGGGTGAGTATACATGGGGTGAGTATACATGGTGTGTGAGTATACACGGGGTGAGTATACACGGGGTAAGTATACATGGGGTGGGTATACATGGGGTGAGTATACACGGGGTGAGTATACATGGTGTGTGGGTATACATGGGGTGGGTATACATGGGGTGAGTATACATGGTGTGTGAGTATACATGGGGTGAGTATACACGGGGTGAGTATACATGGGGTGAGTATACATGGTGGGTATACATGGGGTGAGTATACACGGGGTGAGTATACATGGGGTGAGTATACATGGGGTGAGTATACATGGGGTGAGTATACATGGTGTGTGAGTATACATGGGGTGAGTATACATGGGGTGAGTATACATGGGGTGAGTATACATGGTGTGTGAGTATACACGGGGTGAGTATACATGGGGTGGGTATACACGGGGTGAGTATACACGGGGTAAGTATACATGGTGTGTGAGTATACATGGTGTGTGAGTATACATGGGGTGAGTATACATGGGGTGAGTATACATGGGGTGAGTATACATGGTGTGTGAGTATACATGGGGTGGAGTATACATGGGGTGAGTATTCACGGGGTGAGTATACATGGGGTGAGTATACACGGGGTGAGTATACATGGGGTGAGTATACATGGGGTGAGTATACATGGGGTGAGTATACATGGGGTGAGTATACATGGGGTGAGTATACATGGTGTGTGAGTATACATGGGGTGGGTATACATGGTGTGAGTATACATGGTGTGAGTATACATGGTGTGTGAGTATACATGGTGTGTGAGTATACATGGGGTGAGTATACATGGGGTGAGTATACATGGTGTGAGTATACATGGTGTGTGAGTATACATGGTGTGAGTATACATGGGGTGAGTATACATGGTGTGTGAGTATACATGGTGTGAGTATACATGGGGTGAGTATACATGGTGTGTGAGTATACATGGTGAGTATACATGGGGTGAGTATACATGGGGTGAGTATACATGGGGTGGGTATACATGGTGTGTGAGTATACATGGGGTGAGTATACATGGGGTGTGAGTATACATGGGGTGGAGTATACATGGGGTGGAGTATACATGGTGAGTATACATGGGGTGGAGTATACATGGGGTGGAGTATACATGGTGAGTATACATGGGGTGGAGTATACATGGTGAGTATACACGGGGTGGGTATACATGGGGTGAGTATACACGGGGTGAGTATACATGGGGTGAGTATACATGGTGTGTGAGTATACACGGGGTGAGTATACATGGTGTGTGAGTATACATGGGGTGAGTATACATGGTGTGTGAGTATACCTGGGGTGAGTATACATGGTGTGTGAGTATACATGGGGTGAGTATACATGGGGTGTGAGTATACATGGTGTGAGTATACATGGTGTGAGTATACATGGTGTGAGTATACACGGGGTTAGTATACATGGGGTGAGTATACATGGGGTGTGAGTATACATGGGGTGAGTATACATAGGGTGAGTATACATGGTGTGAGTATACATGGGGTGGAGTATACATGGGGTGAGTATACATGGTGTGTGAGTATACATGGGGTGAGTATACATGGTGGGTATACATGGGTGGAGTATACATGGTGAGTATACATGGGGTGTGAGTATACATGGGGTGTGAGTATACATGGGGTGGAGTATACATGGGGTGTAAGTATACATGGGGTGGGTATACATGGGGTGGGTATACATGGGGTGAGTATACATGGTGTGTGAGTATACACGGGGTGAGTATACATGGTGTGTGGGTATACATGGTGTGAGTATACATGGTGTGCGAGTATACATGGTGTGAGTATACATGGGGTGGGTATACATGGGGTGAGTATACATGGTGTGTGAGTATACACGGGGTGAGTATACATAGTGTGAGTATACATAGTGTGAGTATACATGGGGTGGTGTATACATGGGGTGAGTATACATGGTGTGTGAGTATACATGGTGGGTATACATGGGGTGAGTATACATGGGGTGAGTATACATGGGGTGGGTATACATGGGGTGAGTATACATGGGGTGAGTATACATGGTGTGTGAGTATACATGGTGAGTATACATGGTGGGTATACATGGTGGGTATACATGGTGGGTATACATGGTGGGTATACATGGTGAGTATACATGGTGTGTGAGTATACATGGGGTGAGTATACATGGTGGGTATACATGGTGGGTATACATGGTGGGTATACATGGTGAGTATACATGGTGGGTATACATGGTGGGTATACATGGTGGGTATACATGGTGGGTATACATGGTGGGTATACATGGGGTGGGTATACATGGGGTGGGTATACATGGTGGGTATACATGGTGGGTATACATGGGGTGGGTATACATGGTGGGTATACATGGTGGGTATACATGGTGGGTATACATGGTGGGTATACATCTCTCATTTTCTTCCTTTTCTCCTTCGTTCTGTTCCCCATTCCTCGTTTTTCTTTCTCTTCTTTCTCTTTATTCTCTTCTTCCTTCGTGTCTCCCTATTCTATCTATCTATCTATCTACAGCCAGACGCCTTAATCCCGTAAAGGGGGGGTCACAAGCAAATCGCCTCCACGTCGCCCTGTCCCACGCCATTTCGCTGCCCTCCCCCCAAGCTCACCCCCCCCCTCTCCTACTCACGTTCACCCATGAGGACATAACACACATCCTTCTCTCACCCCAATACTAAACCACTCACTCAAATATCCACCGGCCCTCACCAGCAGACTGTGCCACTGGGTCGTTCTCTCACTCAAACAGGTAAAGGAAGCTCCCTAACACCTTTTCCTTGGAGATTTATTTGGTTTATTATACCTTACTGTACTGTTTTGTGTTACATAAATTCTTCAAACATCGCCATACTCTGCATAAATTAAGTGTAAAAGGATATTAACCAGTCCTATCCAAAAATAAATCGCTAAGGAACATGTGTTAGGGAGTCACCTTAACTCTCTCTCTCTCTCTCTCTCTCTCTCTCTCTCCAACTCACCTACTTTCCCATCTACCTTCTTACCTTTCAACTCAACCACTTATCTACCTCCCCACCTACCTGACCCACCAACCTATCTACCAAACTATCTACCTACTTACCAACCAACTAACCAACCCATCCACCTACCTACCTACCTACCTTCCTCCCTCCCCTCCCACCCATCTACCTACCTACCTACCTACCGTCAGTGTCAACCAGTCCAACAATGCTCCTACCTACCTACCTACCTTCCTCCCTCCCCTCCCACCCATCTACCTACCTAATGACCTACCTACCTACCTACCTACCGTCAGTGTCAACCAGTCCAACAATGCTCCTACCTACCTACCCACCTTCCTCCCTCCCCTCCCACCCATCTACCTACCTACTTACCTACCTACAGCACCTACCGTCAGTACCAACCAATCCAACCATCCACCTACCTACCGTCAGTACCAACCATGTGCCTACCTACCTACCTTCCTCCCTCCCCACCAACTCACCCACCCACCTACCTACTTACCTACCTACCTACCTACCGTCAGTACCTAGTTGACGTAGGTATAAGCAGTAATGGACAGGTTACACAAAGGCGTTATTGACACGGGGCGGGGCGGGGCGGGATTGGGTGGGACTGGGCGGGATATTGGACGTGGGATTGGGTGGAATTGGAACAGGATGAGACTGGGACTGGGTGGGACTGGGTGATACTGGATGTGGGTGGGACTGGGTGTGGGTGGGACTGGGTGTGATACTGGGCATAAGTGGGACTGGGTGTGGGATTAGGAATAGGTGGGATAGGGTGGGACTGGGTGTGGGACTGGGTGTGGGTAAAACTGGGTGGGGGACTGGGTGTAGAATTGGGTGTGGCATTGGGTGTGGGACTGGATGGGATTGGGTGTGCGTTTGGGAGTGCGTGCGGGGTGGAATTGGGATTGGGACAGGGTACGGTTGGGTAGAGTAAGGTAGGGAAGGGCAGGGCAGGGTAGGGAAGGGAAGGGAAGGGAAGGGAAGGGAAGGGTAGGGTAGGGTAGGGCAGGGCTGGGTAGGGCAGGGCAAGGCTGGGTAGGGTAGGGTAGGGAAGGGAAGGGAAGGGAAGGGAAGGGTAGGGTAGGGTAGGGTAGGGCAGGGAAGGGAAGGGAAGGGAAGGGTAGGGTAGGGTAGGGTAGGGCAGGGCTGGGTAGGGCAGGGCAAGGCTGGGTAGGGAAGGGAAGGGAAGGGTAGGGTAGGGTAGGGTAGGGAAGGGTAGGGTAGGGCGTGGCAGGGTAAACAGAGTATGAGGGACAACAGCTCTGTGTGAGTAAGGCTTGTGAGTCTGGCTTCACACTGTTTACCTCTCTCTCTCTCTCTTTCTCTCTCTCTCTCTCTCTCTCTCTCTCTCTCTCTCTCCTGTCTCCCATTATCCTCTGTCTCTACACATACAACTATCTATCTATCTATCTATACTCTATCCCTATCCACGTATTTATAAACTTAAATTCCATTCCTGTCTATCTACATTCTCTATCTATTTATCTATCTGGCTGTCTATCTACCACCTGTCTATCCGTGTCAGCCTCTGTATCTATCGGGACATCTATCTCATTTGCAAGTCATCCATTTGCATATCAATATAGCAATTAATATTAAACTACTTCATTAATCTATTTATCTATCTATCTATCTATCTATTAATCAATTGCTTAACCCTCTTCAGTCACTATCCCTTACTCTCTCTCTCTCTCTCTCCCTCTCCCTCTCTCAATCTCATTTTTCTCCCTTTTTCTCTCCCTTTCTCAAATTCATTTTTCCTCCCTTTCTCCCTCCCTCACTTTCTCTCCATCATATTTCCCTCCGTCCCACTCTCCCTGTTTCTCCCTCCCTCTCTGCCCTCTTCTTTCCTTCCTCCCTTTTTCTTCCCTTTCTTCTCCCTTACACCTTCTCCGTTCCTCCATCCCTCACTTTCTATCCAAGTTAACTCCTTCTCTCCCTCCCTTTCCCTCTCTCTTCTCCCTCCTTTCTCCCTTTTCCTTCCTCTCTCCCTCTCTGCCCTCTTTCTCCTTCCCCTCCCTTCCTATCTGCCCTCTCCTTTCTCCCTCCATCTCCCTTTTCCTCCCTCCTCACCTCTCTTCCTGCCCTCTTTCTGCCTTTTCCTCCCTCCCTACCTCTCTCCCTAACTGCTCTCTCTCCTTTCTCCCTCCCTCTCTGCCCTCTTTCTTCCTTTTCCTCCCTCCTCCTCTCTCTCCCTGCCCTGTTTCTCCCTTTTCCTCCCTCCCTACCTCTCTCCCCCCTTTCTCCCTTTCCCTCCCTCCCTCTCTCCCCCCTTTCTCCCTTTCCCTCCCTCCCTCTCACTGACCTATCGCGTCCAATCAGAATCCCTTTATCTTAGTTAATTACTTATGCAAATGGCCCTAGACGGTGAACCCCTCGTGGGAGTATCTAGTATAACTCCCCACTCCCCTCCCCACTCCCCTCCCCCTCCCCACCTTCCCCTCCCTCCCCTATTCCTCCCTACACCTTGCCAATACATGCTTTTTCCACCTCCCTATCCACTCACTCCACACTATCTCTTTCCCTCCCCCTCTTCTCCCTTCCTGGCTTCTTCTCCCCTCCCCTCCCCTCTCTCACCCCCTCTCGATCCTCTTCCCATTCACCCCACACTACATGACTCTCCAAACTTTATTTTCTCCCCATCTCCCTCTCCCTACTCCAATCCTCCCCACGA
>NC_136985.1:16423924-16426424 GCF_032717465.1 Coenobita brevimanus
ACTCTAACTTGGCCTAAAACTGCCATCTCTCCATCTCCAATACTGACCAGTGACAATAACTTAAAATACGATGCTAGTCACGAAGAAGTGCTATGGAAAGGATGTAGAGCCGTAGCATTATTTTTTTTCCCAGTAAATATGTGAAATAAAGGGGAAGAAAGACGAAAATTTGGGCCAAGTTAAACTGAACATACTATATTAACTTCCATCTCACCATCAGAATCATACATACATACATACATACATACATACATACATGCACTATACTGTACATACACACATACATACCAGAAGCGCAGTTCTACATGTACACAATATATACACTACATACATACATACATACACACACGTACATATACATACATACATACCGGTGCATACATAAATACACATACATATCGTACAAACATACACAAAACAGCTCCACACACACACACACACACACACACACACCTTATACATACGCACATACGACAGCGATGCGTTATGTATGCAACAGAGACGGAGACAAATACATACATGATACCCTACACACTACACTCCCTTGTACGTATTTAAGTATGTACGTATGTATGTGTATGTATGTACGTGTGTGTATGCATGTATGTATCGGTATATGCATGTATGTATGTTTGGTTATGAATGTATGTATGCATGTATGTATGTCTGTATGTGTATGTTTGCATGTATATGGTTGTGTATGTATATATGTATGTATATGTATGTTTGTATGTACATGGATGTGTATGTATTTGTGTATATTTATGTATGTATATGGTTATGTATGTCTGTATGTATGTGCATATATGTATGTATGTGTATGTATATGTGTGTGTGTTTATACTTTCTGTCTCTGTCTATCTATCAACCTGTTTCTCCATCTATCTATCTGCGGATCTATCATGCATTTCTCTCTTTCTTTCTTTCTCTCTCTCTCTCTCTGTTTTCATCTCTTTACTAATCTATTTTTCTCTTCCTCATGCCCATCTTCATTAATATTCATTTCTCTCTCCTTCCTTCCTTCTTGCTTTCCTTCCTTCCTTCTGATATTCTCTCCTCCTCCCTCCTTCCTTCCCCCCCTTTTTTCTCACTCCTTATCCTCTTCAGCTTTCCCTCTCTTTTCTCATCTTCCCTCCCTCCTCCCTTCCTCCTTCCCTCCCTCCCTCCCTCTCTAATTGCCAAACTACTTACCATATATCACTTTAGGTCATGCAATCCCTACACACACGTACACACACACGCACACACACACGCACATACATACATTCACATACAAACACAGGCGCTCACAATATCCACTCACACCAACGTACACACACACACACACACACACACACAAAATTACAAAATAATCATCATCATCATCATCACCATCACCACCACCACCACCACCACCACCACCACCACCACCACCAACACCATCACCACCACCATCATCACCACCACCACCACCACCAACACCATCATCACCACCACCACCACCACCACCACCACCACCACACCACCAACACCATCATCATCATCATCACCACCACCACCACCACCACCACCACCACCACCACCATCATCATCATCACCATCACCACCACCACCACCACCACCATCATCATCATCAGCATCACCACCACCACCACCACCACCACCACCAACACCATCATCATCATCACCACCATCATCACCACCACACCACCACCACCACCACCACCACCATCACCACCACCACCACCACCACCACCACCACCATCACCATCACCACCATCACCACCACCACCACCACCACCATCACCACCACCACCACCACCACCACCACCACCACCATCACCACCACCACCACCACCACCACCACCACCACCACCATCACCACCACCAACACCATCACCACCACCACCACCACCACCACCACCACCACCATCACCATCACCACCACCACCATCATCACCACCACCACCACCACCACCACCACCATCACCACCACCACCATCACCACCACCACCACCACCACCACCACCACCACCACCACCATCATCACCACCACCATCATCACCACCACCACCACCACCACCACCACCACCACCACCACCATCATCATCACCACCACCACCACCACCACCACCACCACCACCACCATCATCATCACCACCACCACCACCACACCACCACCACCACCACCATCACCACCACCACCACCACCACCACCACCACCATTTAACCTCTTTTCCACCCAAATAACGAAGCATGATGATAAATAATAATGAATATAAATGAAAGCTGACTCTCTTTTTGCTCTCTTCTTATCACCATCACTCTCTCTACCCCCTCTTTATCGCAGTAATTATAGTTACCCCTTCCAAAATTACCCTTTTAGATAACCCCAATGGCTCAATTAGAGAGAGTGAGAGAGAGAGAGAGAGAGAGAGAGAGTGAGAGAGAGAGAGAGAGAGAGAGAGTGGGTGTATGCTTGTATTATCTTTTTTTATTACAGTATGTTTTGGGTTAACAT
>NC_136985.1:16431424-16438924 GCF_032717465.1 Coenobita brevimanus
ATCCTCCAATCCTCTTTCGCACTCTCTCTCACTCTCATCGCTTCTCTCTCATTTAATTTCACTTTATATCTATCTATCTATCTATCTATCTATTAATTAGTCTACCCACCCACCCATCTATCTATCCTTCAGTCTATCTATCCATATGTATCTACTGGCCAATAATTTTATCTATCTATCCACCTCCATATATCTATCTATCGTTCTATCTATTAACTATCTATCTATCCACCTCCATATATCTATCTATCGTTCTATCTATTATCTATCTATCTATCTATCCACCTCCATATATCTATCTATCGTTCTATCTATTATCTATATCTATCCACCTCCATATATCTATCTATCGTTCTATCTATTATCTATCTATCTATCCACCTCCATATATCTATCTATCGTTCTATCTATTATCCATCTATCTATCTATCCACCTCCATATATCTATCTATCGTTCTATCTATTATCTATCTGTCTATCCATCTCCATATATCTATCTATATCACTCGATCTATTATGTCTATCTATCTTTATCTATCCATCCACCTCCATATATCTATCTATCGTTCTATCTATCATCTATCTATCTATCTAGCTTCCCCCTTTCCCCCTTTCTCTCTCTCACATCATTTCCTTTCGTGTCATCCTCTCTTGTTTCTCCTCTTTCCCTCCTTCCCTCCCTCCTTTCCTTCTCTCCCTCCTTCACTTCTTTCCTCCCTATTCCTCTGCCATGTTCTCTCTCTATCTCCCTTCATGTTTCTTACTATCTCTCCCTTCCTCTTTTTTCTCTCTCTTCTCTCCCTCCTTACTTTTCTCTCTCCTCTTTCCTCTTACTGCCTTTCTAACTCTTCCTCCCTCTCTCCTTTTCTATCCTCTCCCTCCTCTCTTTCCCTGTCTTCCTCCCTCTTCCACTTTCTTCCTCCCTCCCTATCTACATCTCTCCTCCCTCCCTTCCTCCCTGTCTCTCCTCCTTCCTTCCCCCTTCCTCCCTATCTACATGTCACCTTTCTCTCTCCCTCACTCTTCCTTACCTCTCGCCAATTCTCTTTCCCTCCCTCCTTTCTTCCTCTCCCTCCCTCCCTATCTCCATGTATCCTCTCTCTCCCTCCCTCTTTCCTACCCCCTTCCATTCCTCTCTCCCTCCCAATCTACATCTCTCCTCTCTCTCCCTCCCTATCTACATCTCTCCTTTCCCTCCCTCTTTCTCTCCTTTCTCCCTCTCCCTCCCTCCCTGTGTACATCTCTTCTCCTTCCCCCCTTCCTACCTCCCTATCTACATCTCTCCTCTCTCTCCCTCCCTCCCTATGTACATCTCTTCTCCCTCCCTCCTTCCTCCCTCCCTATCTACATCTCTCCTCCCTCCCTTCCTCCCTGTCTCTCCTCCTTCCTTCCCCCTTCCTCCCTATCTACATGTCACCTTTCTCTCTCCCTCACTCTTCCTTACCTCTCGCCAATTCTCTTTCCCTCCCTCCTTTCTTCCTCTCCCTCCCTCCCTATCTCCATGTATCCTCTCTCTCCCTCCCTCTTTCCTACCCCCTTCCATTCCTCTCTCCCTCCCAATCTACATCTCTCCTCTCTCTCCCTCCCTATCTACATCTCTCCTTTCCCTCCCTCTTTCTCTCCTTTCTCCCTCTCCCTCCCTCCCTGTGTACATCTCTTCTCCTTCCCCCCTTCCTACCTCCCTATCTACATCTCTCCTCTCTCTCCCTCCCTCCCTATGTACATCTCTTCTCCCTCCCTCCTTCCTACCTCCCTATCTACATCTCTCCTCCCACTCCCTCCCTCCCTCTTTCCCTCCTTTCTCCCCCTCCCTCCTTCCCTATCTACTTCTCTCCCTCCCTCCCTCTTTCCTCCCTTCCTCCCTGCCATTACCATGACAGAGAGCCCTATAAGACTTGCTTCACCTCCCTACATTAAACTCCCTCACCTCTCCCTCCCTTCTCTCCATCCCTCCCTCCTTCTCTTTCTCTCTCACTTCTTCGCTTCTTTCTCAACTCTCCCTCCCTTCTCTCCATCACCCCCTCCCACACACACACACACACACATCCCCCCTTCTCTCTCTCTCAATCTACCTAGCTATGTATCTATTATTTCTCATTTACATACAGTCTCTCTCTCTCTCTCTCTCTCTCTCTCTCTCTCTCTCTCTCTCTCTCACATACAGACACACAAATACATCTTTCTCCAGTTTATACAGTCATATTTCTCTCTCTCTCTCTCTCTCTCTCCGGGATTGTGGTGGTAATGTTGGTAGTTTGGAGGTAATATTGGTAGATATATTGGTAAGTTGGAAATACTGGTAGTTGTGGTAGTAATGTTGGTAGTAACAGTGGTGGTAATGTTAGTAGTTGTGGTAGTAGTGGTAGTAGTTAGTAGTAGTGGTAGGCGAAGGAAAGGAGGGGTAAATGATAAAGTGAGAGGAGAAGGAGAGGAAAGAGGAAGAAGTTGGGGAAAAGAAAGTGAGAGGAGGAGGAAGAGGAAGAGGAGGAGGAAAGGAAGAGGGGGAGGAAAAGGAAGAGAAGGAAAAGAGAAGAGGAAAAGGCTTGACACAAGGAGGAAGAGGAAAAATAAAGGTAAGAGGAAAAATACACAAGAGGAAGAAAAAGAGGAAAGGGGAATCCATTATAAATCCCTTCACTCCAAGGACGTTATTTCGTAGCTAATTCTTACAGGCGATTTAGTCAGCCAAGGAGAGAGGTGGTTAGTTAATGAATGACAGTACTAGTATTAGAAGTAGTAGTAGTAGTAGTAGCAGCAGTAGTAATAGTAGCAGTAGTAGTAGTAGTAGTAGTAGTAGTAGTAGTTATAGCCATGTCAAGCCAAGCCAAGCCACCTGAAGGTCTACTCGTCAGCTCAACCCAAGTCAATTGAAATTCATGTCAGAGCTGAGATATTTTCCCCTCCCCCCCTCCCTCTACTCTCTCTCTCTCTCTCTCTCTTTCTCTCTCTCCCCAATCTACCATCCATCCTTCTCTTCTTTCCTTCACCTTCTCTCTCCCTTCTCCCTCTCCCTACCCATTCCATCTTACCTATACTTATCCTCCCTCTTCCTTCCCTCACCTTCTCTCTCCCTCTTTCCTCCTTCTTCCTTCACCTCCTCTCCCCTCCTCCTCCTCCCCTCTTCCTTCCTTCACCTCCTACCTCCTTCCTCTCTATCTTCCCTCTTCTCCTCCTTTTTCCTTCACCTCCTCCCCCATTCCTCCCCTCCCCTCCCCTCCCTCCCCTCAAAGAAGTAGGCCTTTTACCCTCCCCATTAAAAAATAATAATAATAATAATAATAATAATAATGTAAAGAGGGTTCTGGGTCGCCGCTGAGAGAGAGAGAGAGAGAGAGAGAGAGAGAGAGAGAGAGAGAGAGGAGAGAGAGAGAGAGAGAGAGAGAGAGAGAGAGAGAGAGAGAGGAGAGAGAGAGAGAGAGAGAGAGAGAGAGAGAGAGAGAGAGAGAGAGAGAGAGAGAGAGAGAGAGAGAGAGAGAGAGAGAGAGAGAGAGAGAGAGAGAGAGAGAGAGAGCTCACATTTCGTTTTCTACTTGCCCGGGACCAACTTTAATTTTTTCTTTCTTTCTTTCTTTGTCTTTCATTTATTTTCTTTAATATTTCTCCTTGGAATTTGTCATTGTTTTTATTTTTAATTATTTTTAAAGACAAAAGCATACAAAAACACACTTACATATGTAGACTATACAATACATACATACATACATACATACACATACAGTAATACATACACACACAAGGTACATACATAAATACATACACAAAAACATACATACACACATACATACTTACATAGACACATACATACATATTCACATACGGTACATACATACATACTTACATAGACACATACATACATACATTCACATACGGTACATACATACATACTTACACAGACACATACATACATACATTCACATACGGTACATACATACATATATTAACTGAACTAAAACGTACATAATTATACTCCATAGTCTCGTGTACATATATACATAAATACATGCATATAAAATCACATACACAAGAGCACATACAAAACATACAACACACACACACACACACACACACACACACACACACACACACACACACACACACACATTAACAAGCATGACAGGCGATAGATCAAACGAGGGGACTGATTGATGAAGGATAGTTGTCAATTGCGGCATGGATGGATGGATGGATGGATGGAAGGGTGGGTGGGTGGATGGATGGATGGATGGATGGATGGATGGATGGAAGGGTGGGTGGATGGATGGATGGATGGATGGATGGATGGATGGATGGAAGGGTGGGTGGATGGATGGATGGATGGATGGATGGATGGATGGAAGGGTGGATGGATGGATGGATGGATGGAAGGATGGATGGATGGATGGATGGATGGATGGATGGATGGAAGGATGGATGGATGGATGGATGGATGGATGGATGGAAGGGTGGATGAATGAACGGAAGGATGGAAGGGTGGATGAATGAACGGAAGGATGGATGGATGGATGGATGAACGGAAGGATGGATGAACGGAAGGATGGATGGATGGATGGACAGAAAGGTGGATGGATGGACGGAAAGTTGGAATTATGGATAGACAGATGGATAGATAGTTGATTATACTCTTACATTTACATCTATCGCTCACTCCATCCATCCTTAATATCAATCTATGTATCTATCTATCAATAAACCTATCTATATCTATCCATCTATCTAACTATCCACCCCTCCACCCATCTATCTATCTATCTATCCATAAATCACCCCATGTTCTTTATACCGGAAAAAACATGTCAATACGGGAGGTAGGAACATCTTTTAGAGAGAGAGAGAGAGAGAGAGAGAGAGAGAGAAACTGGGAGGGAGGAAGGGAGGAGAGGGAGACGGGGAGTGACAGAGGGATGGAGGGAGGGAGGGCGGCTGGATGGAAAGGGAGGAAATGAGAAAGGGAGAAAGAGAAAGAGGAATAAAAGAGGGAGACTGACAGAGGGAGGGAGGGAAGGTGGTAGGGAAGAGGGGTAGGCAGGGAGGGGGGGTTGGATGGAAGGGGAGGGAGGGAGGGAGGGAGGGAGAGAACACCTTATAATTTTGTCTCCCTAATTCTCTGTCACACTGCCTCCCTCTCTCTCTCTCTCTCTCTCTCTCGTGCAAGGTAAATCAGTTCAATTTATCATGACTGACAACCATTGCCTTCCTCTCTCTCTCTCTCTTTCTCTCAATTACTTCCCTCCCTCTCCCTCCCTATCCACAATACGGCCTTTCATTCACCCTTTCTCACACTTTCCCCTCATCCTATTCAGCCTCTCTCTCTCTCTCTCTCTCTCTCTCTCATCATGACAAAATACAATCACATTTTTACTACTACTACTGCTACTACTACTACCACTACTTCTATCCCTAGCTTTAATATTTGTTGTGTCCCCCCCCCCCCTGTGGCGGGGGGGACACAACCTGGCCGCACTATGGGGTGGTACTACTACTCTGCGGCCAGGTTGTGTTAAGAAGAATACTGCCACCGTATTCCCTGCGTGTCGTAAAAGGCGACTAAAAGGGGCGGGGTGAGGGGACTAGGGACCCCCTCCTCTGTTTTGTAGTTCCTAAAAAGAGACAGGCCAGAGAAAGGGATGGGGGATGGAGTTATCCCAGTACCCTGAAGATTGGGTCTATGAATGTGCGTGGATGTAGTACAATTGGGGCTAAAAGGGAGGAGACTGGGAGAATGTTTGTGAGAAGAAAGTTGGATGTGTTAGCTTTGAGTGAAACGAAGATGAAAGGGAAGGGTGAGTCTATGTTTGGAAGTGTGAATGGAAGATTGTCAGGTGTTGATAGAGGAAGGGCAAGAGAAGGTGTGGCCTTGTTAGTGAGTCCGGAAGTACAGCAGTGTGTGATTGAATGGAAGGAGGTGTCATCGAGACTGATGTGGGTGAAAGCGAAATTTGAACGTGAGTTGTGGGTGTTTGTGAGTGCATATGGGCCTGGTAGTGAAAGGGATGAAGAAGAGAGGGAGTCTTTCTGGAATGATGTTGATGAGTGTCTGCAGAATTTTGGAGCGAATGTGAATGTGGTAATGATGGGAGATCTGAATGCTAGAGTGGGAAATGTAGCAGTTGAAGGCGTAGTTGGTATGCATGGTGTGCCTGGAAGAAATGAAAATGGGGAACGAATGATAGCGATGTGTGTTGAGCGAGAGATGGTGATTGGGAATACGCTGTTTGAGAAGAAAGATATTTATAAGTATACATGGGTGAGACAGGAGGGTGGAAGGGTTGTTGATAGAGCCTTGATGGACTATGTGGTTGTGTCTAGGAATGTAATAGGAAGATTGTTGGATGTGAGAGTTCTGAGAGGGGAGGGTGGAGGTATGTCTGACCACTACCTGGTGGAGGGAAAGTTAAGAGTAGGTAAGAGATGGGTGAGAGCTAGGAGGGTTAGGTGTGGCAGGGAGGTTTTGAAAGTGAGTGAGTTGGATAAAAGAGAGAAAAAGATAGAGTATCAGGAGAAATTGAAAGATGAGTGGAACGCAGTGAAAGATCGGGAAAATGGCAGTGTGGAGGAGGAATGACAGTTGTTTAAGAGTGCTGTGGTGGGACATGCAGAAGAGGTGTGTGGTGTGAGACGTGTGGGTGGTGGTGTAAGAAAAGGAAGTGAATGGTGGTGTGAGGAAGTAAGTATGGCTGTGGCTGAGAAGAGACATGCATATGAAGTGTGGCTGCAGAGGAAGGATGAGATGTCATATGAAAGGTATAAGGAAAAGAGGAATAGGGCGAGAAGGGCTGTGCGTGATGCTAAAGTGGCAGCAGATGAGAGGTGGGGTAGGCGGCTGACAGAGAATTTTCAACAGAATAAGAAAATGTTTTGGGAGGAGGTGAAAAGGGTGCGAAAGGAAGAGTCTGGGAAGGAAGAACGAGTAAAAACAGAGGATGGAAGGATGTTAATTGAGATGGATGCAGTAAGGAAGAGATGGGCAGAGTATTTTGAAAGATTGTTAAATGTAGAGGAGGAAAGGGTGGCTGAGATTGTGGCGGATGGAAGGGTGCAAGCAATAAATGTGTTGGGAGAGTTGAACGAGTCTTTGATCACGAAGGAGTAAGTGGAGAAGGCAGTAAAGGAGATGAAAACAAGGAAAGCTGCAGGTATGGATGGGTGTGCTGTGGAATGCCTGAAGGGTGGTGGAGTGACTATTGTTGACTGGTTAGTAAGATTGTTGAATGTGTGCTTTGTGAAAGGTATGGTGCCAATTGACTGGGCAAGTGCTTGTGTGGTCCCGTTGTATAAAGGCAAGGGTGATAAGTATGAATGTACTAGCTTTAGGGGAATAAGTCTGTTGAGTGTTGTAGGTAAGGTGTATGGTAGAGTGTTAATTATGAGAGTTAGAGAGGGTACAGAGGGAGTGATTGGTGAGGAGCAGTGTGGCTTTAGGAGAGGGAGGGGATGCGTGGATCAGGTGTTTGCTGTGAGACAAGTGTGTGAAAAGTATTTAGCGAAAGGTAAGGATGTGTT